>NC_061799.1:36977026-37277026 GCF_021462225.1 Girardinichthys multiradiatus
TTCAGCCGCTTGTATCCAGGATCTCGTTCTTTGGGTCATGACCCAAAGTTCATGGCCATAGGTGAGGGTAGAAAGGTAGACCGACTAGTAAATCGAGAGCTTTGCCTTTCGGCTCAGCTCTCTCTTCACCACAACAGACCGACAAAGTGTCTCCTCCAACCTGGAGAGGACAAGCCACCCTTTTCCGGTCAAGAACCATGCCCTCGGACTTGGAGGAGCTGATTTTCATCCCAGCCACTTCACACTCGGCTGCGGACCGCCCCAGCGCATGCTGTAGGTCTTGGCTAGAGGGGGCCAGCAGGACCACGTCATCCTCAAAAAGAAGAGACGAAATCTACTGGCCCCCAATCCAGACCCCCTCTGGCCCTTGGTTGCGCTTAAAAATTCTGTCCATAAAAGTTATGAACAGGATCGGTGACAAAGGGCAGCCCTGCCAGAGTCCAAAATTATTGTTGTTGATAAAAAAAAATGTAGACAAGGTTGGGTAAAATAAATAAATGAATAAGTAGCATCCTGATGCACACTGAGCTGTGAATGTTGATGTAGTCGAGCTTTAGCTTGTACAAACAAAACAATAACTTTGTTTATTTCTGTTTCTATTCAGTCCCAATTCCTCCTCCTCTTGCTTTTGGGCCTGTTGATTTTAACATCACATTGATGGACCAGACCTTTGGAGGTCTTCAGTTCAAAGTTGACATCTCAAGTAAGTTCAAATTGTTTGAGCTTTTTGGGCTTTATTTTGTTTTTCCATCGGTTGGGTTAGTTGGGAGAAAAGAAAATTACTTATTGAAAATACATACGGTCAGGTCACGGAGCTGTGTGCAGGTTTGTCTTGCTCTGTGGGTGTTGTTTCTCCTTTCTTCCACCAAGGTGTGACAGGTAGGTGCAGCTGCACCGCGGAGGAGAAATATACTGGATTTTGAAATCTTTACCTCATATGATATATATGTACTATGTATTTATAACGTCTTGTTGTTAGTTTACATTTATATTTAGAAACCAAATCTTTTAAGTTAAATCATCTTAATCATGGGATGGGCACCCGTCCATTATTGAACTGCTAACATTGTCAGGCTTCCAAAGTAACGTCAATACCTTTAAAAAATGTTTTGTCATCTTATTTTATCAAAATGCCACCACAAAAGAAATGGCTTAAACAACTGCAGGACTTGCTTTGTTTTCTTAAAAAGAGTTACGTCAGTGAGTAACGGTTACACATTACGAGGTCAACACCTAATCATACTTGGCTATTTATGATGTCTGACATTGTATTAGATATTATGTGTATTATGTGAAGCAGTGTAAGCAATAAAAGGTGGAGAGACGGAGGAAGCTCGAGGGAGGTCTTAAGTGATTAGCGATCAAAATATTAGAGCCAGGGGCAGCTTCAGGGTGGGGAGTAAGGTTTAAAAATCACATTATTGATAGAATAGATCCAGAAAGAAGAACAGGTGAGAACTGATGTCAGGTTGATTTTTTTTATCATTAATTATTTATTTCCACTGTACTATAAAGGTTTAGGTTAGAATACGAGGTTATCAGCTGCACTAGAACACCCCACAAGTGTTCTGCACATTTATATGGTGAAATGCTGCTCCTGCTCCATAGTAACGGAGGAGGTGGATTTTTTCCCACATTTATTTTTAAAATGTGCCACCTTTATGCTCAGGAGCTGCACCTTAGACATGCATCTCTGAAGCTATTTTGTATGTTTAGGAGCAGCAATGCAGCAGCACAAACAGATGAAGAGGATGGTACAGGGCTGGAGGTGAGGTCTTAAAATAAATCAGTGAACATTTTGATGTCAGGGTGAGGTTATGCTATTAACAGATTTGACTGTATAAGCCTAAACACATCTGCAAATCAGTTGTTAATAATCTTTATGTATAAGAAAAGCCTCAAAAGATGTTTTTTAAATATTTTGTAAGTCAAATCCTGATACTGTGTATTACCATATGTAATATCATAATTGCATGCAGAGACATCAAGGGTTCTAGGCATTTTTGACCAATAAAACATTTGTTCGTCTTCTATACTGCTTATTCCATAGTGGGTCATAGGGGGGTTGGTGTGCACGGGCAAGAGGCAGGTTACACCCTGGTCAGGTCGCCAATCCATCGCAGGACAACACAGAGACATACAGGACAAACAACAATGCACACACTCATTCAAACCTTATGGCAGTTTAGAGACCAATTAACCTAACAGTCATGTTTTTGGACTGTGGGAGGAAGCCAGAGTACCCTGTGAGAACCCACGCATGCACGGGGAGAACATGCAAACTCCATGCAGAAAGACCCCAGGCCAGGAGTCAAAACGAGGACCTTCTTGCTGCAAGGCAACAGAGCTACCAACTGTGCCACCGTGCAGCCCCCAATAAAATATCTTAAACCACTTATGGATCTGTAAGGTTTCCAAAATGTGTCCCCTCCAATGTTTAACTTGTTCCTACACTCTTGGCTGAGACCTTGGAGAAGGCATTGGATTGTTTACTCTGCCGAGTGGTTGTTGACAACAAGACCCTGCCCTAGATAAATCCTCTGTGGTTCTGGCTTTTACCCTGCTGGCTGTCAGCAAACCCGCTTCCTGGAGAACCCGCTGTGGTTCAGCCTCCTGCCCTTGGTAAATACTTCAGTGAATTAACCTCAGTCCAAGGACCACTCTTACCTTTAACATTAAGAACCACCTGCCTGATAGTAACCACTCTCTCTTTCCTAGTGAGCCAATCCCTGAAGCCCGCTGGCTACAGAACCCTGACACTGCCCAAAAACACAATTTCAATAAACTTGTTTAAACCTTTCCTGTCTCTCTGGTGTGCTGTTCTAGAGTCTCCTGGTTCGGAACCCAACATGACACATACAAGTCCAGGGAAGATGAATATTAATAAAAACAAATATAGAGGTTATTAAAATAAAGTGTCTTCAGATTCAGCTGTTGGGTTTGGATCAATCTTTCAAATTTTTATCTTGTGTTTCACAAAAGTATTTTCTTCATGTTGTGACATTTTGTACTTTTGTATAAGATTTACTTTGAATTCTATTTCTATTCAGTCTTAAACTATTTGTAAGATGGGACTCCTCTCTATTTGGTTGCCGTTTGTTAACATTAACATGACTTGACCCAGAGATGTTTTCATTATCCATAAAACTGTATTTTCAGATGACCTCGGTTTAAACTGTGGATGAGAATACTGATTAATCAGATCTGTCTAATCTACAGGTCTCTCCTGGATGGATGGAGGAATCAAGGCCAAGTTTCTGATCATTTGCACTTGGAATAATTAGGAATCGGACCAACCTGCTGCATCAATACAAAGCCTGGAGATGCTTGGAAATAAAATATGAACAACTGGAGGATAAATAAAGATTGTTGAAAAATATTACATATCAAAGAACGGGATAAGTAGCAAGTGTGAAAACATCTGAGATTTAATTTGTAACTATTACATATGTTCCTTAAATATTAGAATCATTGTTTGAAATATTAGTGAGGTCCTGTCAGCTAACAACTAAATTTAATGATCTAAATATTTGGGTTAAGTTAAATGGGTAAAAAAATCATTATTCTGTTCTTTGACTTGCATGCAACTATTAGATAAACAGAACTTGCACTGAAGTTTAGTTGTTGTCAAAAGGTACACGCTAATACATAACAGCATTCAGACATATGCCTAGTTTAATAAAACATTTCACCGATTCTTAAAAACTTAATTGCTGAATTTGTTAAGCTTTATCTTTATAAGTGTTAACATGACAGTAATGAGAAAATGGCTTTATTATGACCTTTAGTACCACTTGCGTAATTTACTGCATTATTTCCTTAATTAAAACATTAATAGACCAGATAGAACAAATAAATCTGTCTTGATAACACAACTCAATGCAATCAACAGTTCACTGTTGCTATGTGTTCTGGAGGGAAAGTCAGGGTTTCTACCAACTGGAATGATAAACTGAACTTTACTGGATTGTTTAATGACTAGGATTGAATTGGATTGCTGGTAGTTGACTACATGATTGGTTAATATTCACTGCATATTTCTAGATAAAATGTTTTGTAATTGTTATGAATCAGAGTTTAGAAATAAACTGAATTAAATAACCTTGACAGTCATGACTTTCTGTAAGACAATGTTTTTATTTTGACTTTTTGTTACGGCTGGTAGCCGTATGTGTGGATGTGTGTGTTTTGTTTTGTACCATCATCAACAGACTGGCCAGCCGATGTCGCACGAAATGAACTCTGCACCTGCCACTAAGGGCAGCTGTGATTTGAACTGAACAGCTCGCCACTTTTGACCTTGCCTGTGTGCTTACCTGCTTGTTGTGCAGCTTGACTATTTTGTGTTTACCTGCTTGATGGTTAGCTTGACTCCAGCTTGGCTCAGAGGAGTCTCTTTAAAGCTTGTTAAGCTTTATCTTGATTTGTTTATTTGCTTATTGTTAGCTGGGACTCTTTAAGAAACTGTTGAGTTAGCTTGTCCCTCCTTTTGGGGGATTATTTTCAGTTAAATTACTGATTGTTGTTTATTTTGTTACATTTATAGTCATTGTGTAATTTGGGTTTTACCCCTTTTTATTTTTCAAATGGTTTGTACTTCGTTAAGTACCCTCCTTTTGTTTGTATTTTGTTACAACTAACAGAAACTGAACTGAAAAGCAATAAATGACTCTTTCATTCACAAAACCAATAAACCTGGTTCAAATGTTTACTTCCCCCTTCCCGTAGACCGAGGGGGTTCGTAACACTGTTATTGTCATGAACACAATTTGCCACATTTTTACGTTAAAATATTAAAAGGACTGATAGAAATTTAAAGAGGTTGTAACTGAATACAAAAAAATGTTTTCCCTGTTTTTCTTTTCATCAGCTCTTTCTAGACCTGTTTTTAATGCACTGAAGAAAAGGGTTTAAATGTTCGAGCTGGTCTTTATTTGACTAAATATGTTTGCTGTGTTTTTGCAAAATAAATGTTGATGAGTCAAAATACCAAAACTATACATGTAAGAGATTCTCCTCCTGAACGCTAGAGTCAAAACTCATGGAAAAATCTCAACAACAAAAAAAAAACTCGTAGAAGGGGCAAGGCTTCTACGACTTTTTTGAGGTCTTTCCATGAGCAGCACGGCGATGCCCTCCACCCTGACGTAAGTGTGCCGTCCACTTTCAGAGGCTTTAGCTATATGCAGCAGCCATTTTATATTGAGGACATTAGAAACAAGACATAATGAGAGTCCTCTTCTGGTCACTCATTTTAGCCAGTTTGTTTGGCCTCGCTGGAGGTAAGTTTGCTTTTGCTGTCATGCTGTTGTTCTTAACACTTGTTGAGAGCCTAGGCGCAAGCCCGCTCGCCTTGTTGTGGCCTATATTATTAAACCACGTGGCGTAGTCTCGTTTTACTCCGTTTAAACATACGAGTTTTTTTTAGTCATGTTTATGAGACGTTAGTCATTTGGCATAGTTCTGCTATTTTCATTTATTCATTCAGTCAGTCAGTCAGTCATTTTCTACCGCTTCTTCCATAGTGGGTTGCGAGGAAGCTGGCGCCTATCTCCAGCAGTCTATTGACGGGAGGCAGGGTACACCGTGGACAGGCCACAGTGCTACAATTTAATTGTTTGTAGCCAAATCTTTCTGGATAAATGGGGCTTAATGGTGTTTACTTAGTTATCAAATTTGGATTGAAAACTAAACCTTTCTGGGTAAATATTATTTAGCAGCAAGCACATGTCCTTAGCTGTTAGCACTTAAGCTAACAAAGAAGCTGCTAGCTTAGCACCAGAATCAAACACACACCTTTAAAAATACCGTTAATAAAAGGGTTAAAATGCATAAGCGCGGACGGCGCATTATGATCAATCTTCTGTTTATAATCACTCTTTAATAAAGTTTGTCTTAACTTTAAAAACACACAAAGAACACAACCTGAGCACGTGTGCTGCAGATAGTCAGCAGACTTTAAACAGAAGATTGATCATAATGCGCCGTCCGCGCTTATGCATTTTAACCCTTTTATTAACGGTATTTTTAAAGGTGTGTGTTTGATTCTGGTGCTAAGCTAGCAGCTTCTTTGTTAGCTTAAGTGCTAACAGCTAAGGACATGTGCTTGCTGCTAAATAATATTTACCCAGAAAGGTTTAGTTTTCAATCCAGTAAATAATGTGTCCCTAACATCATTTTACTAAATTTGATAACTAAGTAAACACCATTAAGCCCCATTTCTCCAGAAAGATTTGGCCACAAACAATTCAATTGTAGCGTTGTGGTCTGTCCACGGTGTACCCTGCCTCCCGTCAATAGACTGCTGGAGATAGTAGGGTTGCCAACTCCTTGATAAATAAATAAGGGACACCTCCTGGTAGGGCTATCCAACTCCACTGTCTGCACCTCTATCGGCCTGGTGATTTTTTTCACCCTTTTTCTTTGTGTGAAATGACTTTGGAAACATTGGACTCGAACCCAAGTTTAATTCGATGCATGTTTTTGACTGATACAAATATCCATGGAAAAATAATTATTCAGCAATTTATAAAATTATTTATACTTTTTGCAAAATAAAATTACTAGACAAAAACAAATATTCTTCTAAAATAAATAAACCACTATTGAAAAGACCTCGGTCCTGCTTAACTTAAAACAATATAAAAAAGCATAGCAGTATAATGCAAAACATTTTCGTAATAGTGCATTTAGTGCAAACAAGAAGTCTGTAGAAAAGTTCACTACAGTCTCTCGGGAAAAGGCGAAGTGTCAGTCCAGTGGAACAGCAGAGAGGTGGATGCAAGTTCTTCAGCAGCTGACATCCCCAACATCCAGGCTATTGTACCCTTTGTCCTCAGCATCCCTTCTTCTAGTGGGTTTGTAGAAAATATTTTCTCCATCATGAAAAATAGGTGGACTGATGTGAGGAACAAATGTTCTACTGAATTAATGAGAAGTGAGCTAATTGTCAGTCTAATTAATGAAATGTCCTGCTCAGAGTTTTACTCGGTAGTCCTGAAAAGCAAACAACTCCTTGCAGCAGCAAGAGCTCAAATGAAATATAAATGGAAAAAATAGGTTGTTTCCACATAATTCAGCACTGCAGTTTTTAGTTCACTAGTTCAATATTTTTTTCACTACACCTGTACAGTCATGGCCTTTAAGGCACAAGTGTTTATGTTTACAACTTTTCTACAGACTTTTTGTTTGCACTAAATGCACTATTACGAAAATGTTTTGCATTATACTGTTATGCTTTTTTATATTGTTTTAAGTTAAGCAGGACCGAGGTCTTTTCAATAGTGGTTTATTTATTTTAGAAGGATATTTGTTTTTGTCTAGCAATTTTATTTTGCAAAAAGAATAAATTATTTTATAAATTGCTGAATAATTATTTTTCCATGGATATTTGTATCAGTCAAAAACATGCATCGAATTAAACTTGGGTTCGAGTCCAATGTTTCCAAAGTCATTTCACACAAAGAAAAAGGGTGAAAAAAATCACCAGGCTGCTAGAGGTGCAGACAGTGGAGTTGGATAGCCCTACCAGGAGGTGTCCCTTATTTATTTATCAAGGAGTTGGCAACCCTACTTACCACTACTAGAAAACCGTGTAAGACACGGAGAGTTCCCAAACGTTAAAAGTAGCAACAGAAATTATGTGTTTTAACGTGCTTATATATTAGAACAAGTAAGAGATATCACAGTAGAGAGAAATCAGATCAATGAGAGAGCCTTCACACACCAAACAATTCACCGAGTGCAACAGTGAAAACAGGAAGTGATGAATACGCCTTACCACGCCTTCACCATGCCTCTTCTCTTACAGCAGAAGAGGCATTTTTATTAAATGGTTGTTGTTTATAATTGTCTATGTTGATGGTTGTGGTTTCATTTTTTTTCATTTTATACTATTTCAATCACTTTTTTCTCCTTTATGAATTTAAATTATTATATATGTGTATATTGTACATTGTAAATATGTATATTCTGTAATGCAAAAACAAAACCAAAAAGCAAAGTGTACCGGAGTCAAATTCCTTGTTTGTATGAACGAACTTGGCAGTAAAGCTGATTCTGATTCTGATTAAATACTATCAATATTTTAAAATCAAATTTATTAAAAGGTTTTAGTCATTTATTTTTTGAATCTCTTTTTGGCTATTTGGAAAGTAAATGGTGAACTAATAAATACAGGCAGGGTTAGGAAAAATAAATTTTATGATTAAGAATTTATAAAAAATGATTTAGGTACTTAAAAATATTTTATAAACAAAAATTATATACAACACTGGTTGAAGATTTTCTTTAATATTAGTTTTTTTCTGTTTGTACTAAGTCCCATACCAACAGGAAGACTGGATTATTATGGTTATGGCTGCCAATGCTGTCATTCGATTGGTGGAGCTGACCCAGGTTGTATTAAGAGGTGAGGGGTCAACTGATTTCAGATTTAACTCTTCTATTTTTTTCATTTATTTTTTCCATCTTCTCTTGTTGCGGAAAAAAGAAGTGTTAAATAAAAAAAAAAATTACAAGGTTTGGGAAAATGTTTCAATAAATAATTGTAATTAGAGTCTTGATGGACACTGAATGTGACATACTTGGTCTGTACTAACTTTTAAAATTACGGAATAATTTTGTGTTCTTGTTATTTTTGTTTCTATTCAGCCGTAAAGTGTCTGATAGATGGGATTTCTCGCTGTCTATCTGCCGTTTATTTTTCCATCACATCGGTGGAGCTAACCCTTGGACCTGGTCATTTCAACGTTGGTGTGTCCGTTGAGTTCAGATGTGCGTCATCTGTATTCTATTTTATACTCTTCATCCTCGTTTGTTGTAGAGGTAAAAATATAATTATTTTTGTTAACTTAAAAAAATTTAGACAAGGTTTGGGAAAATACATAAATGAATAAATTGCAGCCTGATGCAAATTGAGCTGTGAATGTTGACCTGGTCGACCTTTAACTTGTAGAAATAAAATCACAACTTTGTTTATTTCTTTTTTTTTTTCAGTCCTACTTCCTCCTCTTCTCCCTTTTGATCCCTTTTATTTTAACATCACATTGGTGGAGTGGACCTTTGGATATCTTCATTTCGAAGTTGTCCTCTCAGGTAAGTTCAGATTATCTTTTTGGTTCATGGTTGATGGGGGGTGAAGAAAATGACTTATTAAAAATGCATACAAGTCCAGGGAAAGTAAATAATATTAATTAAAATAAAAAAAAGTACAAATGTATTACAGAATACAGGTTATCAAAATAAAGTGTCTTCAGATAGAGCTGCTAAATGATTTATTTTGGATTCTGTTTAATCATATTAACCATCTAACCATCTGGAAGATGGTTAGGTGGTTAATGCACTATTACGAAAATGTTTTGCATTATACTGTTATGCTTTTTTATATTGTTTTAAGTTAAGCAGGACCGAGGTCTTTTCAATAGTGGTTCATTTATTTTAGAAGGATATTTGTTTTTGTCTAGCAATTTTATTTTGCAAAAAGAATAAATTATTTTATAAATTGCTGAATAATTATTTTTCCATGGATATTTGTATCAGTCAAAAACATGCATCGAATTAAACTTGGGTTCGAGTCCAATGTTTCCAAAGTCATTTCACACAAAGAAAAAGGGTGAAAAAAATCACCAGGCTGCTAGAGGTGCAGACAGTGGAGTTGGATAGCCCTACCAGGAGGTGTCCCTTATTTATTTATCAAGGAGTTGGCAACCCTACTTACCACTACTAGAAAACCGTGTAAGACACGGAGAGTTCCCAAACGTTAAAAGTAGCAACAGAAATTATGTGTTTTAACGTGCTTATATATTAGAACAAGTAAGAAATATCACAGTAGAGAGAAATCAGATCAATGAGAGAGCCTTCACACACCAAACAATTCACCGAGTGCAACAGTGAAAACAGGAAGTGATGAATACGCCTTACCACGCCTTCACCATGCCTCTTCTCTTACAGCAGAAGAGGCATTTTTATTAAATGGTTGTTGTTTATAATTGTCTATGTTGATGGTTGTGGTTTCATTTTTTTTCATTTTATACTATTTCAATCACTTTTTTCTCCTTTATGAATTTAAATTATTATATATGTGTATATTGTACATTGTAAATATGTATATTCTGTAATGCAAAAACAAAACCAAAAAGCAAAGTGTACCGGAGTCAAATTCCTTGTTTGTATGAACGAACTTGGCAGTAAAGCTGATTCTGATTCTGATTAAATACTATCAATATTTTAAAATCAAATTTATTAAAAGGTTTTAGTCATTTATTTTTTGAATCTTTTTTTGGCTATTTGGAAAGTAAATGGTGAACTAATAAATACAGGCAGGGTTAGGAAAAATAAATTTTATGATTAAGAATTTATAAAAAATGATTTAGGTACTTAAAAATATTTTATAAACAAAAATTATATACAACACTGGTTGAAGATTTTCTTTAATATTAGTTTTTTTCTGTTTGTACTAAGTCCCATACCAACAGGAAGACTGGATTATTATGGTTATGGCTGCCAATGCTGTCATTCGATTGGTGGAGCTGACCCAGGTTGTATTAAGAGGTGAGGGGTCAACTGATTTCAGATTTAACTCTTCTATTTTTTTCATTTATTTTTTCCATCTTCTCTTGTTGCGGAAAAAAGAAGTGTTAAATAAAAAAAAAAATTACAAGGTTTGGGAAAATGTTTCAATAAATAATTGTAATTAGAGTCTTGATGGACACTGAATGTGACATACTTGGTCTGTACTAACTTTTAAAATTACGGAATAATTTTGTGTTCTTGTTATTTTTGTTTCTATTCAGCCGTAAAGTGTCTGATAGATGGGATTTCTCGCTGTCTATCTGCCATTTATTTTTCCATCACATCGGTGGAGCTAACCCTTGGACCTGGTCATTTCAACGTTGGTGTGCCCGTTGAGTTCAGATGTGCGTCATCTGTATTCTATTTTATACTCTTCATCCTCGTTTGTTGTAGAGGTAAAAATATAATTATTTTTGTTAACTTAAAAAAATTTAGACAAGGTTTGGGAAAATACATAAATGAATAAATTGCAGCCTGATGCAAATTGAGCTGTGAATGTTGACCTGGTCGACCTTTAACTTGTAGAAATAAAATCACAACTTTGTTTATTTCTTTTTTTTTTTCAGTCCTACTTCCTCCTCTTCTCCCTTTTGATCCCTTTTATTTTAACATCACATTGGTGGAGTGGACCTTTGGATATCTTCATTTCGAAGTTGTCCTCTCAGGTAAGTTCAGATTATCTTTTTGGTTCATGGTTGATGGGGGGTGAAGAAAATGACTTATTAAAAATGCATACAAGTCCAGGGAAAGTAAATAATATTAATTAAAATAAAAAAAAGTACAAATGTATTACAGAATACAGGTTATCAAAATAAAGTGTCTTCAGATAGAGCTGCTAAATGATTTATTTTGGATTCTGTTTAATCATATTAACCACCTAACCATCTGGAAGATGGTTAGGTGGTTAATGCACTATTACGAAAATGTTTTGCATTATACTGTTATGCTTTTTTATATTGTTTTAAGTTAAGCAGGACCGAGGTCTTTTCAATAGTGGTTTATTTATTTTAGAAGGATATTTGTTTTTGTCTAGCAATTTTATTTTGCAAAAAGAATAAATTATTTTATAAATTGCTGAATAATTATTTTTCCATGGATATTTGTATCAGTCAAAAACATGCATCGAATTAAACTTGGGTACGAGTCCAATGTTTCCAAAGTCATTTCACACAAAGAAAAAGGGTGAAAAAAATCACCAGGCTGCTAGAGGTGCAGACAGTGGAGTTGGATAGCCCTACCAGGAGGTGTCCCTTATTTATTTATCAAGGAGTTGGCAACCCTACTTACCACTACTAGAAAACCGTGTAAGACACGGAGAGTTCCCAAACGTTAAAAGTAGCAACAGAAATTATGTGTTTTAACGTGCTTATATATTAGAACAAGTAAGAGATATCACAGTAGAGAGAAATCAGATCAATGAGAGAGCCTTCACACACCAAACAATTCACCGAGTGCAACAGTGAAAACAGGAAGTGATGAATACGCCTTACCACGCCTTCACCATGCCTCTTCTCTTACAGCAGAAGAGGCATTTTTATTAAATGGTTGTTGTTTATAATTGTCTATGTTGATGGTTGTGGTTTCATTTTTTTTCATTTTATACTATTTCAATCACTTTTTTCTCCTTTATGAATTTAAATTATTATATATGTGTATATTGTACATTGTAAATATGTATATTCTGTAATGCAAAAACAAAACCAAAGAGCAAAGTGTACCGGAGTCAAATTCCTTGTTTGTATGAACGAACTTGGCAGTAAAGCTGATTCTGATTCTGATTAAATACTATCAATATTTTAAAATCAAATTTATTAAAAGGTTTTAGTCATTTATTTTTTGAATCTCTTTTTGGCTATTTGGAAAGTAAATGGTGAACTAATAAATACAGGCAGGGTTAGGAAAAATAAATTTTATGATTAAGAATTTATAAAAAATGATTTAGGTACTTAAAAATATTTTATAAACAAAAATTATATACAACACTGGTTGAAGATTTTCTTTAATATTAGTTTTTTTCTGTTTGTACTAAGTCCCATACCAACAGGAAGACTGGATTATTATGGTTATGGCTGCCAATGCTGTCATTCGATTGGTGGAGCTGACCCAGGTTGTATTAAGAGGTGAGGGGTCAACTGATTTCAGATTTAACTCTTCTATTTTTTTCATTTATTTTTTCCATCTTCTCTTGTTGCGGAAAAAAGAAGTGTTAAATAAAAAAAAATTACAAGGTTTGGGAAAATGTTTCAATAAATAATTGTAATTAGAGTCTTGATGGACACTGAATGTGACATACTTGGTCTGTACTAACTTTTAAAATTACGGAATAATTTTGTGTTCTTGTTATTTTTGTTTCTATTCAGCCATAAAGTGTCTGATAGATGGGATTTCTCGCTGTCTATCTGCCGTTTATTTTTCCATCACATCGGTGGAGCTAACCCTTGGACCTGGTCATTTCAACGTTGGTGTGTCCGTTGAGTTCAGATGTGCGTCATCTGTATTCTATTTTATACTCTTCATCCTCGTTTGTTGTAGAGGTAAAAATATAATTATTTTTGTTAACTTAAAAAAATTTAGACAAGGTTTGGGAAAATACATAAATGAATAAATTGCAGCCTGATGCAAATTGAGCTGTGAATGTTGACCTGGTCGACCTTTAACTTGTAGAAATAAAATCACAACTTTGTTTATTTCTTTTTTTTTTTCAGTCCTAATTCCCCCTCTTCTCCCTTTTGATCCCTTTTATTTTAACATCACATTGGTGGAGTGGACCTTTGGATATCTTCATTTCGAAGTTGTCCTCTCAGGTAAGTTCAGATTATCTTTTTGGTTCATGGTTGATGGGGGGTGAAGAAAATGACTTATTAAAAATGCATACAAGTCCAGGGAAAGTAAATAATATTAATTAAAATAAAAAAAAGTACAAATGTATTACAGAATACAGGTTATCAAAATAAAGTGTCTTCAGATAGAGCTGCTAAATGATTTATTTTGGATTCTGTTTAATCATATTAACCACCTAACCATCTGGAAGATGGGACTCCTCTCTGTTTGGGTGCCATTTGTTAATATTAATTATGGCTTGATCCAGAGATGTTTTTATCATCCTCAAAACAAAATTTTCAGATGACTTCAGAGTTTAAACTATGGATAAGAAAAGTGGTTAATCCGATCAGTCTAATCTACAGATCTCTCCTGGATGGACGGAAGAATCAAGGCCAAGTTTCTGATCATTTGCACTTGGAATAACTAGAGGTCAGACTGTGCTCCTCATAGCACATTATCATAATTTGCCCAACACTTTGGTTTGGTTCCATGAGATCCACATCATCACTTGTGCTTAAATATTCAGTGGACAACATCAGCATGTGCTCTGGCACCACATCAATTTGATATTCTGGTATTCTCAAACCTCTGGTATCACTTGAACCAAATGATGATGTGGATCCCATTTCCGCTGTGCTTCTAGCTTTTCATTATTTTTGTTGTTTTACATTTTTCAACAGGGCATTATTTTCTATTTGCGATGTTTTAATCATTTAAATTTCAGACACAAATCAGCATAGGTCTGTTCTATGGGAAACAGAGGGGGTGCACACACTGAGGGCTGCAGGCAGTTGCCGGAGAGATGGTAGAGTTATGGTCCATATGCACTAGACACATTGATTGATGTGAGGCGGGTTGTTCCCACCTGAACAGGGGGATTGTTATGGCTGTATGATTCTGTGGCCTTTTCTAATTACCTCTTTGCTGCCTTAATTAAATATACAAGGGTTGGACAACAAAACTGAAACACCAGGTTTTAGACCACAATAATTTATTAGTATGGTGTAGGGCCTCCTTTTGCGGACAATACAGCATCAATTCGTCTTGGGAATGACATATACAAGTCCTGCACAGTGGTCAGAGGGATTTTAAGCCATTCTTCTTGCAGGATAGTGGCCAGGTCACTACGTGATACTGGTGGAGGAAAACGTTTCCTGACTCGCTCCTCCAAAACACCCCAAAGTGGCTGAATAATATTTAGATCTGGTGACTGTGCAGGCCATGGGAGATGTTCAACTTCACTTTCATGTTCATCAAACCAATCTTTCACCAGTCTTGCTGTGTGTTTTGGTGCATTGTCATCCTGATACACAGCACCGCCTTCAGGATACAATGTTTGAACCACTGGATGAACATGGTCCTCAAGAATGGTTCTGTAGTCCTTGGCAGTGACGCGCCCATCTAGCACAAGTATCGGGTCAAGGGAATGCCATAATATGGCAGCCCAAACCATCACTGATCCACCCCCATGCTTCACTCTGGGCATGCAACAGTCTGGGTGGTACGCTTCTTTGGTGCTTCTCCACACCGTAACTCTCCTAGATGTGGGGAAAACAGTAAAGGTGGACTCATCAGAGAACAATACATGTTTCACATTGTCCACAGCCCAAGATTTGTGCTCCTTGCACCATTGAAACTGACGTTTGGCATTGGCATGAGTGACCAAAGGTTTGGCTATAGCAGCCCGGCCGTGTATATTGACCCTGTGGAGCTCCCGACGGACAGTTCTGGTGGAAACAGGAGAGTTGAGGTGCACATTTAATTCTGCCGTGATTTGGGCAGCCGTGGTTTTATGTTTTTTGGACACAATCCGGGTCAGCACCCGAACATCCCTTTCAGACAGCTTCCTCTTGCGTCCACAGTTAATCCTGTTGGATGTGGTTCGTCCTTCTTGGTGGTATGCTGACATTACCCTGGATACCGTGGCTCTTGATACATCAGAAAGACTTGCTGTCTTGGTCACAGATGCGCCAGCAAGACGTGCACCAACAATTTGTCCTCTTTTGAACTCTGGTATGTCACCCATAATGTTGTGTGCATTTCAATATTTTGAGCAAAACTGTGCTCTCACCCTGCTAATTGAACCTTCACACTCTGCTCTTACTGGTGCAATGTGCAATCAATGAAGACTGGTTACCAGGCTGGTCCAATTTAGCCATGAAACCTCCCACACTAAAATGACAGGTGTTTCAGTTTCATTGTCCAAGCCCTGTATCTGCCCTTGTTGCTTATCTGCCACACCGCTCACTGCTACAGCTTACACAACATCCTTAGGTGCATGACTACAACTGTTAGGGTTTGAAAACTTTTGTATTGTTTATCACTCATGTCTGTACTAAGTGCCCATATGCCACAGAGAGGGGAACATCTGGGGGCTGCTCTCTGTTTAAAATCAAAGCATATGCACCCTAACCTTTCTGACCCCCCCCCCCCTAAATGTCTGTTGAACTGTGTGTGAACCAGCATGTATAAATAATGAGAGAGGGGTGCCAAAACTTTGTAGTCTGTACTGCAGAGCTACCCTTGCCGCAAGTAAAACTGACTGTATCGTTCTTGCCTCTGAGTTGACTAATTAATACCTAACAACAACCATGGACTTCATGGACTCAGGGGGTCCGAGAGTGACAACCGCCTATCAGATGCAAATAGTTAAGGGGTCGGGCCCCTGAAATCAAGGCTGTAAGAAAGAGGGGGCCGTGATCAGGCTCACTGGATTGACAGAGGATAACCCATAAGTGAAAAGGGGGGCCACCATCTGACCCGATATCCTTTACAGTGAACTTAATGAACAATGTTGATATTATAGGAATCAGAATATTTGATTTATTGGCATGAATGCTGTACAGATAATCAGATAAGTTAATGACAGATTGATTAAATAAAATTAGTTAAGCACATGTCATGAATGAAAGTATTAATAGGAACTCGCAGGTTATTTTTAGTTATGTGTTCACCTCCATAGGTTGATTTTTAGGACGTGTGTTTGGTAATAAATGGAAGCTGCTTTAAAGTAAAACGTTTTCTAATTGTGCTAAATAGGTACATTGTTTTTGATAATGATGACATATTTTTGACTAAGATCCATTTGATTAAGCCACTATGTGGCCTGCTTTAATGATAATAGTAGTAGTTGATAATTACCTACAATTGGGCATAATCTGCCCGGTATGAACATATGATTTTATATTTCATTTTAAGACTCACCTTTTCAGGTAGCTGAACCTGCCAAAAGACGCTTGGGGATGGATGTCGCTCAGAGGGCAGAGAAGACGGATGAAGACAATCAACACTTAGGGTCTACATTAACTGATTCACATGATGTTAGACAGAATTTTCTGCTGTGCTTCAGGCTGTTGTCCTTTCTTTCTCTCTTTTCTCTAAATCATATGCATACAGGTTTGATGGGGTTAGACTTGTCTCCACTAGGTGAACTGTTGCTTAGACACAACCAGGGGTCTACTGGAGAGATGGCGTTCCTCCGTGGGGGGGGGAGGAACCACATGACAGCTGGAAGGAGATTCCCTGGTCATATATAGGTTTAACACACACATACAGGGTTGAATGATTGTTTCGGGGGGTGGGTACCCAGTTGCAGGTGGTCCACTACCCAGTGCCTAGGGGGTTAACTGATCTAAATTAGTGAGGTGCCTTTAAATGACACCTCATCAGGGGGGTTGTTAGGAATAACCTTAATTAATATGCTCATAGCTGGTTTTCCCTTTTATACTATAGTGAAATAAATATAAGTTCTAATGTTTCCCTTTTGTTACAATAGGATAAAAATGCTCATAGACATACAGTACAAAGATAAATGGCCCAAGGTTTGTCACAAATGACCAGAAGCTGGGGCACTGGGTTTGATAGTGGAGCAGCTGGTATAACGGGGTTGATTAGAAAGCTACAGCACACTTAGATTAAGGATGGACACCTGCTACTACACAATCTAACAGATAGACACCACAATGGTGACACAGTCTACTGATAATCACTGAGGGAGGGAACATCCATTGCATTGGAGTCCCAGATATAAAACTACATGTGACCTTCTATCGAGGCTCTTCGTCATCCTCTAACAGACTGCGACGTTCCAAGATGGGAGCCTCAGCGCTGATGTCTGTAAACATTCCTCTGCCTTAATTTGGATTAAAAGAGCTAAAAGTTGGAAACTGGTTGAGAGTCGTTCCTTTAAGAGTCAGAGTTAGATAAAGTGTGTGATCGCTTCTGGGGACCAAGTACCGGAGGAGCTCCGAGGCGTCGGACCGCCAACAGGGTGAGGACATAGCTAAAAACAAAATTTAATTATCTTATAAATTGGGCTAATTGGCTAAACAGTCATAAACCTCTTCTTTGACTTCCATGCAATATTTGCACATTTCATGAGTTTTAAAAGGACCGTGTTGGAGTGAAACAGAAGGGACACTAGTAACTTTTAGTGTGCATCAGTCCCAAACAATCCCTCAGGTCTTTATAATTTGCAATAAAATAGTCAGATATTCCTGCATGTAGTCTTCTGCTAACTGCTCTTTAGGAACCACAGCTGTCTGGTGTTTGGACCACAAAGACACACAGCCTTGTTTTATGGGCCATTTGTTACCTTATGTCAGACTTACTTTGAAGTTTTAACACACAAACTCTGCACAGCCTATAAATCACTTTTATATCTGTATATTATAGAGTTTAGACGAAAATTCAACTTGGAAGACTCACATCCACTTCCGACTCCATCTAACTACTCCGTTCTCCGCTCCAACCAATTAGGAACTAAGGACAGTGTGGAATTAGTTGTACAGGTCCTTCTCAAAATATTAGCATACTGTGATAAAGTTAATTATTTTCCATAATGTCATGATGAAAATTTAACATTCATATATTTTAGATTCATTGCACACTAACTGAAATATTTCAGGTCTTTTATTGTCTTAATACGGATGATTTTGGCATACAGCTCATGAAAATCCAAAATTCCTATCTCACAAAATTAGCATATCATTAAAAGGGTCTCTAAACGAGCTATGAACCTAATCATCTGAATCAACAAGTTAACTCTAAACACCTGCAAAAGATTCCCGAGGCCTTTAAAACTCCCAGCCTGGTTCATCACTCAAAACCCCAATCATGGGTAAGACTGCCGACCTGACTGCTGTCCAGAAGGCCACTATTGACACCCTCAAGCAAGAGGGTAAGACACAGAAAGACATTTATGAACGAATAGGCTGTTCCCAGAGTGCTGTATCAAGGCACCTCAGTGGGAAGTCTGTGGGAAGGAGAAAGTGTGGCAGAAAACGCTGCACAACGAGAAGAGGTGACCGGACCCTGAGGAAGATTGTGGAGAAGGGCTGATTCCAGACCTTGGGGGACCTGCGGAAGCAGTGGACTGAGTCTGGAGTAGAAACATCCAGAGCCACCGTGCACAGGCGTGTGCAGGAAATGGGCTACAGGTGCCGCATTCCCCAGGTCAAGCCACTTTTGAACCAGAAACAGCGGCAGAAGCGCCTGACCTGGGCTACAGAGAAGCAGCACTGGACTGTTGCTCAGTGGTCCAAAGTACTTTTTTCGGATGAAAGCAAATTCTGCATGTCATTCGGAAATCAAGGTGCCAGAGTCTGGAGGAAGACTGGGGAGAAGGAAATGCCAAAATGCCAGAAGTCCAGTGTCAAGTACCCACAGTCAGTGATGGTCTGGGGTGCCGTGTCATCTGCTGGTGTTGGTCCACTGTGTTTTATCAAGGGCAGGGTCAATGCAGCTAGCTATCAGGAGATTTTGGAGCACTTCATGCTTCCATCTGCTGAAAAGCTTTATGGAGATGAAGATTTCATTTTTCAGCACGACCTGGCACCTGCTCACAGTGCCAAAACCACTGGTAAATGGTTTACTGACCATGGTATCATTGTGCTCAATTGGCCTGCCAACTCTCTTGACCTGAACCCCATAGAGAATCTGTGGGATATTGTGAAGAGAACGTTGAGAGATTCAAGACCCAACACTCTGGATGAGCTAAAGGCCGCTATCGAAGCATCCTGGGCCTCCATAAGACCTCAGCAGTGCCACAGGCTGATTGCCTCCATGCCACGCCGCATTGAAGCAGTCATTTCTGCCAAAGGATTCCCGACCAAGTATTGAGTGCATAACTGTACATGATTATGTGAAGGTTGACGTTTTTTGTATTAAAAACACTTTTCTTTTATTGGTCGGATGAAATATGCTAATTTTGTGAGATAGGAATTTTGGGTTTTCATGAGCTGTATGCCAAAATCATCCGTATTAAGACAATAAAAGACCTGAAATATTTCAGTTAGTGTGCAATGAATCTAAAATATATGAATGTTAAATTTTCATCATGACATTATGGAAAATAATGAACTTCATCACAATAAGCTAATATTTTGAGAAGGACCTGTATGTGTTATTCTGCACTTGATGTTAGATTTGAATACATTTATAATCTGGAGAAAAGCAGATCAGTTTTAATCCTGATACATGAAAGCCTTGAAGTGAGAGAGGGTTAATTTTTTTTCCTAGTGACTGTTAATCTCATTCATTATCAGATCTTCAGTTGTTGATAATTTTCACATAATTGGGTAACAACAGAATGTGGAATATAAGAATGATGTGATCATTTTTATAACTAAATTCACTAAGTTTCAAATATTTAAAGTTGCTGTTAGTTTGTCTCTGATATAAAGACACTGGATACCATTCTGCTGGAGGCCATCTTGTTATTCATTCATATAAATATTATACATTCATATTTTGGCATATTACATTTTTTCATGCACTTGTTGAATTTTAAAAGGCCAACTTAAAATTCTCTCATTTCAATCGGGTTTTTCTTTCTAGGAACTGCATGGCTGATGTTCTCATTCCTGTTTACTTTTAGGGTATTGACTGAATGTTCTTCAGTTACTTAAAGCTTGTGCTCATTCAATCCTTTCAGCGACTGGTGTTGAAGCACCTGAAGGACATCACAGGCCTCCTGCTGGACCCCCTAAAGTTTGCCTACCAGGCAAACATGTGACAGATGATGCAGCCAACCTGGGACTACACTTCATCCTGTAACACCTCGACCACCCAAGGATGTACACCAGGATCCTGTTTGTGGACTTCAGCACGGCCTTCAACACAATAAGATCAAATTCCTTGTTTATGGGCACAAACCTGCCAATAAAGATGATTCTGATTATAGCTCTTTCATTTCATTGTGTTCTTTATTGCCTGCAAGTAAAATAGTAAGTAGTTATTGATATTTTGTTCAAATAAATAAAATCATTCTCCTCTCTGGGCACCACACCTACATTTAATTGATGCTCCAGCAGTTATATTTTAATTATTGTTTCCTGGCTGCATTTTTAGGTCTTCCTTTCTGATCACACGTTTCTATGTTGTCCTGTAAGCACACCTTGTATAGTTGTTTCACAGGGAGCTATAGGGACAGACAAGCTCAAATAACTGATCTCCTTTATGCCCCTTAAATAAATCCAATAAATGTAAAACTATCTGCAGTCAGATCAGATCAAATCCAGGAGCATTTCTTCTATTTTGACTTGCAAAGCTGATGGAGTTTTTCCTTTTGTTCCGGCAAGTTCACATTGGAAAACAAATATGTAAGCAAAAAACAGGGTTTCACAAATAAATGCTCATTTTACTTTCAATATTTATTTTGTATATACACAATGGCCATTTTCATACTAATAATTGTGATCAATTAGACAAAATGAGCCGATAGAGGAAAACAGTCGAAAATACAATGTGCTTAAAATGAAATGAACTTTTCTTGATTTCCATATTAAATCATATCAACCTCCTAAATAATGAATTTAGTTTTAGTTTAAAGAATTAAGTGTATTAAAGTTTAACAAAAACATTCTCTATCAAAGACATTAGAGGAAACAGTGAACACTTTTCTTAAATTGATCAAATCTCTTAAAAATAAAAACACTCATTTCATAAATATAAAAGAACCAGAAACCCATCAGAACCTCTGAGCACAAGTATAATAGTTTAATGAGTTGATGGCATTCAGGTTTCTGAAGAAACTCTTACAGTCCAACATGACTGAAGTCTTACTGTAAAACAGTTTTAATCTCATTTTGAATGCAAAACGGGCAGAATATAAAGATATAAACAGCATTTAGACATCATGCACTTCTAAACATCTTTCTACACATTCTGTTCAAGTTTAAAGTTATTTTACAAATTTGATCTTTTAGAGATGTGAA
The DNA here is from genome assembly GCF_021462225.1 of Girardinichthys multiradiatus. NCBI lineage: Eukaryota > Metazoa > Chordata > Actinopteri > Cyprinodontiformes > Goodeidae > Girardinichthys > Girardinichthys multiradiatus. Next base: position 36,998,638 of record NC_061799.1, read on the forward strand.
CAAAGTCAGTGAGATGTTTGAGGCAGAATAAGGCAAAAAAATTGGCAAGACCATCATCTTAAAGAGTCACTGAAATTTAACTGTAGAATAACTTTAGTTTAAGTTTACAGACAATCATTGATTATTGCTTAAAATGTATTTCTGAAGCTATAATAAAAGACAAGCAGTCTAAACAGTTCACAAGAGAAATGATGCTCCTTACAGTGAAACGTTTTCATTTGGGCACAAAAACTATTCATGTCGTGTTGAGCTGATAAAAGTTTTATTATATGATCTGAATCAAACCATAAGAATCATGACCTCGTCATTCAGATCATCAATCTGAACCACCTGTTAAGGCAGAAAACATTGGAGCTGCATCCTGAATAAGCGGCCCGATCTATTTTTACAGAACCTTTATGTACAAGAGCTACAGAAGTTAACAGTAAATTACTGTAAATGAGGACGGATCAGGGAACGGTTCATTTCTTGAACTTTCCCAGATGTTCTCTGGCAATAATGAGCCTTTGGATTTGAGCTGTTCCTTCGTAGATCTACAAAGAAAAAATACAGATTTAGAAAGTCTGCATGTTTGACGACCAAAAGTAAATAAAATATGTTCCTCACCTGGTAGATCTTTGCGTCCCTCATCAGCTTCTCCACCGGGTACTCGCTGTTGAAGCCGTTGCCTCCAAAGACCTGAACGGCGTCAGTAGCCACCTGATTGGCGATGTCTCCGGCGAAGGCCTTGGCAATGGAGGCGTAGTAGGTGTTCCTGCGGCCTTGATCCACTTCCCAAGCTGATCGCTGGTACGCCATCCTAGCCAGCTCCACCTTCATTGCCATCTCGGCCAAGAGGAACGACACGGCCTGGTGCTGTCAAAAACAGTTCGTAGATACTGTAATCGTCATGTTCAGCCATAACTTTTCTTCTCTCAGAGTCTAAACTAAATAAATTCTGTCATGGATGTTCAATCAAACCTCAGCAATAACTTTGCCAAAGGTCTTCCTCTCCAGGGCGTAGTTTGTGGCTTCATCGAGAGCCCTCTGTGCCAGGCCTGTTGCTCCTGCTGCCACCTGGAAAAATTCATCACATTAGTTACTGCAAAAGCAATCCATTAAAAGATGGAATCTGGGAGACACGAAACAGGAAAACACTCTCTGAAATACACTGATCACTCAAATGTTGTATATACCAGACATTTACTCATCAGGATTAATGGGACTGTTACGCATTTTGTTTAGATCCTGAACAAGTAAAGAAGGGCTTGAGCCAATAAAAAAACAGCTCACTGCAGCTATACCTTTTTCTAAATATGCAAATAGAACAAAGAATATCTAAACACTAAAGAGTAGCAGAGTAGGTGGTGTCCGAACCCAGAATTTAGGCAGTGGTCAGGAAAACATTTGCTGCATTTAACCTTTTTTTCACATTGTGTCAAAGTACAAAGAGTTGATGGAAAGCTGAATGGAGCTAAATTCAGAACAATCCTGAAAGAAAAACCGTTAAAGGCTGTGAAAGACTTGAGACAGGGACAGAAGTTCATCTTTCAGCAGGATGACGATCCTAAACATACTGCCAGAGTGACAATGAAATGGTTTATTTTAAAACATATTCAAGTGTAAGAATGGCCCAGTCAAAGTCCAGACATAAACCAAATAAGAATCTGTGGCAAGACTGAACAAAGCAGACGCTGTTTATCCAATCTGATTGAGTTTGAGCTGCTTTGCAAATAATTTTCATCCCTTGATCTGAATTTTAATTGTAAAAAAAATAATAATAATATTGAAAACCATGTTTTACTTTCCTTCCACCTCTAATATGCACATTATTGTGTTAGTCTAACAAACTTTGAGTTTATAATTTAACAAAATGTTGAAGCAGAAGAAAAGCTTTGCAATCTAATAAATATGCAAATATACGCCCTCAAACCAAGAAACCTTAAAGCTATAAAACAATATATTTCGCCTTAATGTGTAGTACAAACCATATTTTTAAAGGCATAACCTCACAATAGAAAAAGTCCATAGATATTTAATTCATCTTCAACTCAGATGAAAAACTCAAGCCATCATGTCCATCTTTCAAAAATAAAAGCATCATTTGCTGGTTTGGATTTACAAGTTAAGATTTTCTGGAAATAAAAATAAATACCAGTCCCCACTGCTGTCCAAGATCAGCAACATGATTCTAAACATTTTAATTATTTTATAACTGGTTTTATAACTGGTTTAAATGGAGCACTTACTGGTGGCCTGGTGTTGTCGAAGGCACCCATAGCGATTTTGAATCCTGCTCCCTCTGCGATCAGGACGTTCTCCTTCGGTATCCTGACTTCTTCAAATGTAATGCCTCTGGTGTCGGAGCACCTCTGGCCCATATTCATCTCCTGAAAGGACAAAACGGATCAGGAAACGCCACAAACATGGACCATCCCTGCTCGATAGAAGAGATTTTATTTTTATTATGAGATTTTGTTCATTTTACCTTCCTTCCGAGCTGAATCCCTGGAGTATCTGCATCCACAATGAAGCCGGTGAAAGCTTTGCTAGCTGAACATTTGGGATCAGGATTGGTGCGAGCAAGGAGGAAGTACCTGAGAAAATAACAGACGTTGTCTACTACGGCTGCAGCCTCATAACCCCCATGAGTGAAGGAGATCACCAGCCAGGTGCTAATACTCACCAGTTAGCCTTCCCTCCGTTGGTGATCCACATCTTCTGTCCGTTAACGACGTACTCGTCTCCAATCTTCACTGCTCGGGTCTTTAAACCGGCCACATCAGAACCGGCTCCGGGCTCAGTGACACAGTACGCCTGCGGAGAACGAGGGAAACGGTGTCACAGCTTTGGGTTTTTAATCATTTCTGCTGCTGTTGAGATGGTACGACAGAAAATTATATATTTGTTTTATTAAGAAAAAAATGTCTTAATTGAAATTCTTTAATGTTGCCTGTGTTTAAAAATGCTTGGATTTTTAATAAGGTATAAATAAACAAGTCATGATGTCTGTTTCGAACCTCAGGAAGCAGAAACAAACTAGAAACCAGCAGTTTGTCCGATCCCAAACTTACACACATCAGCGGCTCCTCCGTCATCCTTCCCAGGTATTTCTTCTTCTGGGCTTCATTTCCAGCAAGAATAACAGGCATTTGCTGCAAGGTGGAAGCAATAATTTCATTAATACTGAGCTACAATACCAATTATACATTATCGTTATGATCGATGCAGTGCAAAAACTGTCAGGAAGGAGGTGAAGAACCATAAGATCTGTCTGGTAGCAAGAAAGGAGCATCTGATTAATGACATACTAGATTTGAAACATTGCTGCACAAGATAAAATTATTCTCCGGCAAAAGAGTTTTGTTTTTGAGTTGGATCGATAGTGCAAGACAGGGAAGGACGGGTCGGGGGAAAGTTCATCTCAACTAAAGAAGAATTAAACAGAACAGGAAGTCAACGTTTATCTGTAGCTCTTTTTACAATCCATCGATCCTTTGATTAAACTAGAGACCCTTAAAACTTAAAATAAAACCCAACCAGCTTTCTTATAGAGTTTCAACTGAACAATTTACTAAAACTTTAAATGGCCCGATGTTTGTACGCGTGTTTCAACCATTCATGGATTTGCCATCTCGATCCAGTCATACTTACTCCCAGAGAGTTTGCCTCCATGGCCGTCTGCATTCCTGTGCAGGCGTAAGCCAGCTCCTCTGTGATCAGGCAGGCGTCAAAGATCGACAGACCCATCCCACCTTACGGGAAAAACACAACATGAGGAGCTCGTTTCAGCAGAACAGCTGGAATAGCGTCCCATTTAGATCAGGATCACTAATCTGAACATTGTTATGTTGTAAATGTGGCCAAAGTTTAGTTCATTGTGCATCTACTGATTCATATGATGTGGAGTTCATTGAGATGTATTTGACACCATAATTGATGAAATTTTTAAAAAAGCAGGATTTTTTTTTCTCCACCAGAAGCCTCTAATGAATAATAAAAACGAAGCCAAAATCTGAGCCATCTTATTTTGTTTTTCTTTACATCTGAAAGTGGAGATTTACCTTCAGACCTTGCAGTCAAGGAATCAACGGATTTTTCATTTAAAACTGTAAGGTTTTATGATTATTGATTATAAATATTTATCAAATATTTTTATTAAAAATCATGACAACTTCTAACGAAAAATCATTCCTTACATGTAGATATCAAATACACTCTGGGGCTGTGATAATTGGGCTAACTTACAATTAGTTAATTATCATTAATAAGTGATAATTATTAACCGAAACTACGCTGAATGTCAACCGTTTTACCAAATGGGATGATTGAACACTAACTTTAGTTGACATGTCCAACAACTTTTATCTAATTAAAGCATGCCCTATCCTACCAAAGTAAATTAATGATAAACAAAATGTAAGAATTCGCACCAAGATGGAGATCAATGGAGATCAAAGCAGCAGTTTATGGATTGAGAGGGAATAGATCAAAGCTTTGGATTGACTTGGAATACGGAACAACGGTGAGTCTTTATCTACAGAGACGATGCGTTCAGACCAGCAGCCATCAGCCAAACGGTAGAACCAGGTGCAGAGCAGCCGTGCTCCTTAGCCACTGGCAGCTGACAGCGAACTGGTCCACACAAAGGGACATAAAAAACTCAACATGGGAAACCAGCGAAAGACACAGGGGTGAGACAATGGGTCAGGAATCAGCCCGCTTCGACTGAATACTTCAATAGCCCAACTTTAACCTCCGGCTGATTTAGGGTCAGCCGTTAAAAACACAGTGAGCACACGGGCATTAATAAAGTACAAACATTAAAACAACACCCAGCACAGTTCAGCATCAGCTTTTCAATAAAACATTGTATCAAAGTACAAGTTTCCCCTTAGGCCAGGGGGAAAACTATGATAAACAGTTGGTGGTCGACTGGAACAAAACAAAGACAACAAGGAGGAAAGTTTGTCTTATTGGAAAACCTCTGTGGGATTTTTAATTGCAAGATTTTCAGATTTGTCGAGCTCTTCTTGTAGTTGGCCAGTGGTAGAGAATCGAGTCAAACCCGCCCGCGAGCTTCTGATTCTCCAGAGATGCCTCCTTTGTGTGGTTGTCGGTAGGGGACCACGTTGGAAAGACGAGGGCGTTAGCCTGAGCCAGAAAGACTCGGTCAGTGACATCAGAGCTCCAATGCATGCTGGGAGCCCGTCTTTACCTGACCAACATGGACAGTGGCCCAGAAAAACTATCCAAGGTTTTTCAGAGACAAACTTAATGATTTTTGGTTATAACATTGTGAACATCTGAGCACAGAACATTTACCTTGTTGTATTTAATAAGAGACTTGTTCAGCAAATTATGAAACGACAAAAATTCAGTTGGCTTCCAGTTCATTACTGTGATAAAGGGCTCTTTATTCAATCTATCCCACTGTTTTAATTTTGGACCAGTTCAGATCAGCTCTGTTCCAATATTGATAAAGTTCTGACGTGTTAAACCCGGACCAGGAAATCCAGCCCCAACATCAGATTCTTTCTCTGCTTTAAAAATATTTTTTCAGAAATTAAGTGTTATTGCTTTGTTTTGGTACCTACATCAAACTCATCAAAACTCAAGGAGGCTATAAAAACATGTTTTTTTTAAAGACAGTATACAGTTTTCCATTAGTAAATAAAAAAATGGAAACAATAAATGAGTTGGACGTTGTGATTTGGTAAAAAACAAACAAGGAACATCATCTACATCAAATAGCATCCTTTTCCTAACTTTTTTAAAACCCCATTGAACTGTTACTTAACATCTAATTAGAGCTTGAGTTGTAAATAAAATATTAATAAGAGCAAAACAAAAATAGAAGAACAGTTAGATTTATTGGAGATGTATAAAATGAACAGCATACCATATTCCTGTGGAATGTGACCATTCACCAACCCGAGCTCCCAGGCCTTCTTGATGATGGGGAATGGATACTGGGAGACAGATTTAAGGCAAGTTAATCATCAACCACATGATTATAATCATAAAAAATCCCACATATTCAGATAAAATAGCAACTGATGGACTGAATCTTGGGGTTCTTAAACATTTATTATCACATGATTGTGCTATATGTTACTGTACTTGTTATTATTTTAGTTCCAAATAACAGTTACGTTTTATAAATACTAAACAATAGAACCACGTTCTGTTGCAACAGCATTTAAACTCAGCTTTAGATCTTTTAAGAAAACACCACAGAGACCAAGGATATAACGTTTTCATATAAAATTCTCTAATTTTGGTTTTAAAATAAAACCTTCTGCCTCCCCCTTCACCACACGTACTTCAGCACTCCTGTCATAAGCAGCTGCAACAGGGATCATCTCTTCACGAGCAAACCTCCTCGCCAGCTGCTGGAACTCCTTCTGCTGATCCGTCATTTCTGTACATCCAAACAACAACAGGAGCAGAATAAGACAAGTCAAAGAATAGATATACTTTTATTTTTTGTTTTTTAAAGATGTGGGTGCAACCTAGGGATGGGTACCTTTCACATTTGAACCGATACGGAACCGAAGCCCGGTACCTGGGAATCAGTATTGATACCAAGTTTTGGTATTGTGTGTGTGTTTATGTGGTAGTAAATCTCAATTCGTTTAATAATAAAATCTCCAAGTTTTTCAATTTAACATATTTATTTCTCATCATATAAACATTAAGGAATATATCAAAACAACATCCAGCTGTTAGTATTGTAACATCTCAGTTGTTTCAAACATTTCTTCTCCCATGTTGCTGACTGCAGACGACGAGTCGCTAACGGATGCAGACGTGCCAACGTCTGCAGGAGTTGTAGCCGTAGATCTGAGGCTGATGAAAACTGTGCCTCTTCAGCCTTGAGAAAAATCTTGTGCTTAACCAGGAGCTTCCTCAGATTAGAAGTATTCCCACCGCTGGCCTTGCACTCCGCTTCACAAATATTGCAGCGAGCGTAATCTGCATCGCATTTTGAAAAGTGGAGCCATACTTTCAAGCGTTTTCTATCAGCCATGACTCCTGGATAAAACTATGAAGGACCAAGGTGGCAATTCATTTTGAAAGAAAAACTGTTTAACAATACAGAAGCAAAAGTGTTCTTTGTAGCATCGCGTTTGTACAAATGCGCAGCAGGAGTGGAGAGGCGCTGAAAGCCGGCAGAGATCACTGGTCTGGAGGAACCACTGCTTTTCCCATTTTGTTTAATGTAGGGATGCTCCGATCAGGTCCTGTGATGGACTGGCAACCTGTCCAGGGTGTACCCTGCCTCTTGCCCGTAGACTGCTGGAGATAGGTACCAGCTCCCCCTGACCCACTATGGAATAAGCGGCTATAAAAGATGAATGAATGAATGTTTCGATTTAGTAAGAAATGCTACTGGCCATGGGATCGGAAAAAAAAGAAACTATAAAAATCACCTTAATTTAGACAAAAGCATGTTTTACTTACTTTTTCATGAGAAAAAATACATAAAACCTGCAGGCACAATGCAGCAACTATTCAGTCGAAAGGACAACTGAAAAACCTGCCATCACTAATACAGTCTTAAACAGATTGCAAACAAGGCTCAAAACAGGCTAAATAATACAGAAAGTCAAATAAATCTCACATCATTGCCCGAATCAAATAATGTCAAGTAAAAAAAGAAACGTTCAAAGTCAAATGCTGGTTGCATTCCAATAAACTATCATAGGTTACTGAGAACATGGCTAACTGTTCTGTGAATGGGGCAAGGCTACATCTGTAACACCCAGTGTCTTCCACCAGTGAGAAAGGCTGGTCACCTACCCCAATTAATTCAATTATTTTTCGGATTTTTTGTTTAGCCTTCTGACTGTCACGCTCAGTAGGGCGAGTGCTGACAATTGCGGGCTGCATTAATAGCCGTGTCACTGCTCCGGATGTCTTTTCATTCTCTGCAGTTAAGCTCAAAAACTCACCATACTACGTCAAGTGTTTGTTCTTTAAATGTCATATTAAACTCCTTGTGTTGAAGCATTTTGACGTGTTTCCCTCGAGAGGTATTTTTCCATTGCATGTGTTGCAGGACGCAAACACAGGCAGGTGTTTAGGATTTGTTGCTGCGCGCTTGCAGAATGTGACAGAAGGGGGAGATTCACTACATTGTACTCAGGGCCTCTGCAGGCTGCACAGTATGAGGTACAAGTTATCAGCAACAAAAGACATTGAAGCAAACACCGATCACCAACTTTTTAAATGGAAATCGGCAGATAATGATCGGTGGCCAATCAATCAGAACATCACTTGTTTATTGTCATGTTTTTCTCCTACTCACCGAAAGAGAAGCCAGGGGGTCCTGCATGGCTGCTGGAAGGTGCTTTGGCTGCAGTAGCACTGGAGCTCTGCAGACGAATCCCAGACCGAAGACTGGCTCTGAACACCTGCATGAAGGGCATGATCAGCATTACAGTCACTCTATAGTTACTATCTACAGCAGGGGCCTGCCACTCCAGTCCTGGAGTGCTACTTTCCTGTAACTCTAAGCTGCAGCCTGGCTCCAGCACACCTGAATCAGATGAATGGTTAAAGATTAGGCCAGGGGGTAACTGAGCCTTTTGATTCAGGCATGACAGTGGCACTTGGAAGACTGGAGTTGCAGATCCCTGACCTATACCAATACTGGCTCGTTGCATCTCAGCACATTGTAAACAAACTGAACCCCGAAAGAATCTCCAGTTAAATCAAAGCCTGATAATGAAGAGAAGATAGACAAAGTCAGTCACACTTTGCCCTTAGCTTTAGTTTCAGAAGAAATATATCATTAGAACAGGAATTGTGGACAAAGACACTGAGAACAGATCAAAAGATATCATTTGTGACAAGACCATAAATCAGTGAAATATCTACTGAGTCGCAGAAGGATAAAGAACCTGCTGCATCAGACAGATTAGTTCGGCCACCCAGTGTTAACATGTTTCTTGCCTGGTCCAAGAAACTGATAAAATTATAATCTCAAATAAAAAAGTGATTGTAATAACAAAATTAAATTAATCACATCTCATCATTGTCCTTTAGCTGCATTGATTTCCAAATGTTGGCATGAACAACAAAAACCGTGTATCAGTCGACATCTAACAAACACACTTTATTTACAGCAATCTTAACTGACCACATTGCTACAGAGGCATTAGACTGACAAGGATGTTTTCTGCACTGCAATTATTGTTTCAATGCTTTGGTCTCATAGGAGGCATGTTACTAGGCAAGTCTGTCCCTGACATTTTAGCTTCAACTGCCTGATTGGCAATAACACTACTGCCAGTGGCTTCCACTCAAAAATAGCTTTTAATTTGGTAATGTGGGGCGCAGCCTCAAGATTTTCTGACACCAAAGTAAACATACCAAGAACCTCAGTAGTTGTCTTTTTTTCCCCTATTCCTATTAACGACATAGCCAGAGAGTTTTGCTGAGGTTTAGGTCGAACAAAACTGTTTCACTTGCCTGGATGCAAGTAGATTTTTATTATCATTTTAAAAATCAATTGATTTGATGAGTGATGCCTAAGTAGCACATGCAAGGCTCAGTTTCCATCATAAAAACGGAAATACTTGACAACCAATATTATAAATGTAGATTAATTTCATGGTTTAACCGTTAGGTTTATAAAAAGTAGAATTTTCTCCGAAACCTGTTTTAAGCTCTACAGTAAGAACAATGAGGAATATTCCAAATGAATTGCCAGACTTGTAATCCATCCATCAGCTGTCTATAAGTGTTTATCCTTGCAGGGTCATGGGGGAGCTGGTGCTCATCTCCAGCAGTCATCGGGAGAGAGGTGGGGTCCAGTTGTGTTTTTGTGGGAGGAAGTCAGAGTACCCAGAGAGATCATGCAAACCCCATGCAAAAAGACCCCAGGCCAGGATCCGAACCCAGGACCTGCTTGCTGCCAAGCAATAGTGCACCACAGTGCAGCCCCAGACTTGTATTCTAACCACTAAAAACACAGACCACTGGCCTAATACTCTTTTGGTGAGCAATATCTAAAAACATTAAAACCATAAAGTGCATTTAGCATTTTGTTAGATTTAGTGTCTAAATTTGGTTTTCAGTAATTGAGATAGCATTGATATATAGTGAAATACATCATTTATAACCCAGAATTTGAACGCCTCTTTCAGAACCTTTGTCAACATATCCAATTGTTATGTTTCCTCACTGAAAGACAAAGGGACAGTCCTGCAACCATCCTCCACGACGCCCCCCAACAGCTGCAGCCACAATCCACCACCCCCATCTCTCCAACCTCAAGAGGGGCCTTGGCACCTCCAACCCCCACCTTGAAGTTCCCCCCCACCAGCCCCCTACCCACGCCGAGGACGGCTCTTTCCATCCAGGAGAGGGACGTCAACAAACTCTTCAGGAGACAGAACCCCCGGAAAGCTGCTGGTCTGGATTCTGTCTCACCAGCCAGCCTGAAGCACTGCGCTGATCAGCTGTCTCCAGTCTTCACAGACATTTTTAACACCTCACTGGAGACATGTCATGTGCCAGCCTGCTTCAAGTCCTCCACCATCGTCCCTGTTCCCAAGAAGCCAAGGACCACAGGGCTTAATGACTTCAGACCCGTCGCCATGACCTCTGTGGTGATGAAGTCCTTTGAGCGCCTTGTGCTCTCACACCTAAAAGACATCACCGACCCCCTCCTGGACCCCCTGCAGTTTGCCTACAGAGCCAACAGGTCTGTAGATGATGCAGTCATCCTCCGGCACCTGGACTCCACAGGAACCTACGCCAGGATCCTGTTTGTGGATTTCAGCTCTGCCTTCAACACCATCGTCCCAGTTCTGCTACAGGAGAAGCTCTCCCAGCTGAGTGTGCCCAACTCCACCTGCAGGTGGATCACTGACTTCCTGTCTGACAGGAAGCAGCGGGTGAGGCTGGGGAAGCACGTCTCTGACTCCCTGACCATCAGCACTGGTTCCCCCCAAGGCTGTGTTCTCTCTCCTCTGCTCTTCTCCCTGTACACCAACAGCTGCACCTCCTGTCACCAGTCTGTCAAGCTGCGGACGACACCACCCTGATCGGACTCATCTCTGATGGTGACGAGTCCGCGTACAGATGGGAGGTGGACCATCTGTTGGACTGGTGCAGCCAGAACAACCTTGAGCTCAACGCTCTAAAGACAGTGGAGATGGTTGTGGACTTCAGGCAGAACCCAGCCCCACCTGCCCCCATCACCCTCTGTGACTCCACAATTGACACTGTGGAATCTTTCCGCTTCCTGGGAACCATCATCTCCCAGGATCTCAAGTGGGAGCCAAACATCAAGAAAGCCCAGCAGAGGATGTTCTTCCTGCGGCAGCTGAAGAAATTCAACCTGCCAAAGACTATGATGGTGCACTTCTACACAGCCATCATTGAGTCCATCCTCACCTCCTCCATCACCATCTGGTACGCCGCTGCTACAGCCAAGGATAAGGGCAGGCTGCAGCGTGTCATTCGGTCTGCTGAGAAGGTGATTGGCTGCAGTCTACTGTCGCTCCAGGAACTGTACACCTCCAGGACCCTGAAGCGGGCAGGGAAGATTCTGGCTGATCCCTCCCACCCCGGTCACAGACTCTTTGAGACTCTCCCCTCTGGCAGGAGGCTGCGGTCCATCCGGACCAAAACCTCACGCCACAAGAACAGTTTTTTTCCCATCTGCCACCAGCCTGGTTAACAAAGCCCGGAAACCACCTTGACACTCCCCCCCCCCCCCTTTTTTTTTTTTTGCTGACAGGACACCTGTAACCTGTAACTCTATGCGTTACATTAACGCTCAGCTTGGACTCCTGCTTTACTTGCACAATGATCACCTGCACTGTTGTATTGCTCTTGCATCTTATACTGCTCTATATTTACTCTCACTCACTTAAAACTGTGCACATATATTTATATTATATTGTAGATATGTTTATACTGTTTAATTTGTATTGTATTGCACCGACTACGCCAAAACAAATTCCTTGTATGTCCAAAAACGTACTTGGCAATAAAGCTTTTCTGATTCTGAATGGCAGAGTAACCTTTAACATACAATGAGTTTACATATTATACACACTTTATACCGGATTAAGTTGTACTCCTAAATGTAGCTTTAATCAGCAAAAACAGTGCAAACTAATTTAAAACACAATTCGTAATTTATGGAAGCATTGAAAGCACTTCCTTCTGTATACTCAGACCAGGTTTCAGTTAAAGTGAGTTATCTCTTTTTAAATATTTTCCCCGCACCTTGAAATGGACCTTGAGACTGTAAACATTCAAAGCTAAAGCTAATGTTAGAAACACAGGCGCAGATATAAGCCTGTGGTTAAGATCCAGAATATGCTGAATATAAGCCAAATAGTGCCTAAAAACACGAGCAAAATATACTTGCAATAAATCTTTAGAAACCGTATTTCTCAGTGTTTTTAGCCGTAATAGTGACCTGCTAACTAATGTTAGCATGTGACGTAACAGTTAATACTCGCCTTGTTTTAGTTAAAAAATAAAAATGAGGCAATTTAAAGTTCAGGCGAACAAGCTAGCTGGTTAAATACACATCACCGTGCCTGTTAATAGCATTTAAAGTGCAAAAACATACCTTGTTGAGCAGCATTGTTGAACCTTTAGCATAAACACAGCCAACTTGTTGTCAGCTATCCCGACTCCTCTTCTACGTTAACGTCCTCTCAACCAATCACAGTAGCGGAGGTCGGTCACGTGTCACTGCTCTGGTTTCTTCGCCGTGACTTTTGTCCCGGATTTTTTCCAGCTTGTCTAATGAGGTTCACCTCTACTGTTTATTGCAGGGTTCATTCAAGGTAATGGAAATTTTAAACAGAGCCACAAACAGGGGCCTCAACACCAGATAATACTACAGATTAGACGTGTTATAATAACACAAATGCAATTCACCAACAGCTCAGAAAAAGCATGGATGAATGAGTGAATAGGTTTCTGATCAAAAGTATATTAAAGGTTGGACAACAACATTCAGAACAATCACAGAGACACCAGACTGCAAACTGAACAATCACAGACATGTGGTGACCAACAACAGATTTAAAACTGCAAAACAGATTTAATATGAGAGGAGAGGACCAAAGTTTCTATAGATTTTTTCTCTTGTTTCAACGCACCCCATTTTGACCTCGGTTGGATTGATATCTGGTAACTGTGGAGACCATTGGAGTACAGGACACTCATGGAAGTAGCCATCAGAAGATAGGTACACTATGGTCATAGAGGCATGGACACAGTCAGTGGTTGTACTCTCAAACAACGATTTTTCACTGCTGGTCGACAACAACCCCTTGTAAAAAGAGCAGAAATCAAAGGAGGTAAATATATGTATTGTTAAGTTAGTTTTCTCTATGCCACTCGCACACACCTGTACACGCAGACACACTGAATGGTGGTGCCTGTTGACCAGCTCCTACATACAGTGGTACCCAGGTGCGTTGTTAGACCTGTCACCTGGACCTCTGGGGCTGAAGCTCCAGATGTTTTCAGAACTGACCCAAATCTCACGAAAGAAGACATTTAGGAGTTCATGTCTGTTCAAAAGATGCATTAAGCCCCACAATGACAGACTTCACATTTTTATTTAAAACAATCAGATTTGTTTCTAGTGAGTTGCATATAATCACTGCCCGCTCCACCTAACCTGACAATGAGTCTAAAGGAGAAGAAGACAAAAAGTGGTTATTTACGCACAGGCGCTACCATGAGGTTCACTAATGAGCATCATCAGGGTCATGATGAGGGACTTTCACCTGAGCTACAGGTGAAGTTAAATGACCTGGCCGTGATAGAAAACAGTAGAACCCTCTCTGTGAGCATCTAGCTGGATCTGCATCATGATGTGAAAAATATCTGATCCTTTACTTTAGTCAAAATCAGAGGTCCTTCAGATCACCACATTGCATCTCATGGCTGCAGCTGGTCCTATAGTCCAGGTCTACATGTAGACAGAACCAGGTGTTGCTCAGTAAACCAGGAAAACATCTCCTGGTGCCAGTAAGACATAGTAGAAAGAGCAAAATGTATGTATTCATTTATTAATAACTGTAAAATTAGTACTGATAACAAGACAAAAGATAACCATAACTAACCGGCTCAGTTATGGTTGAGGTGCAAACACACCCTTCATTTCTGCTACCGATGGTTATAATCAGTCTGACAGAGGGAGGTATCCCAATCCTTGTGGTTTTTAGTATAACAATGACCATCAGTGGGACCCTTTGTGGGGTTTCTTGAGACGACATTGTTGTAAATAAGCGCCGTTTAACTAAATAATCTGAACTGAAACTATCTCTGTAGTTATGCTGCTATAGGCTTAGGCTGCTGGAGGACATAATGACCACTTTAACCCTCTTCGCTACATTCTCACACTACTCTCCAATTTTGCATTATTTGCTGTTATTTCAGCTTTTAACTTTGTTCTCTTTTCTCTTCCTAGAAGCTACACCTGGCCTGACTCTGTGTCTACCTGTGACACCTTTCTGGAGAGGGGAATCGTCCGAGCTTCTGCTGGCAACAACTTAATGCTCACCCTCTACCAATGATCCACATGGCCTTGTCTTTCAGTGTTTAACCCTTTCTCTCCTAGACATGGCGATTGACTGAGCTTAACTGTGACTAACTCTATGTGCTCTTTTTCAGACTCTAACCTTGAAAACTGGCTCAGAGTTTATCTGTTCTTTCTTTCTAGGTGAAACGACTAAAGGAGCTACATCCATTAACATTTACTTTTCCTTCCCATAGAAAGTACTCCTGGATCAGTGCTTCTTTGTTCTCTTTGTGTCTCTGCTCTGTTCTCTCAAACCCCCAGTCGGTCGTGGCAGATGGCCGCTCACACTGAGCCTGGTTCTGCTGGAAGTTTCTTCCTGTTAAAAGGGAGTTTTTCCTCTCCACTGTCGCTACATGCATGCTCAGTATGAGGGATTGCTGCAAAGTCAACGCCAGTGACTGTCCACTGTCTCTACATGCTGATCCAGGAGGAGTGAATGCTGCAAGTCACTGACTGGATGCAATCTGCTGGGTTTCCTTAGACAGAAAAACTTTTTATCCAATTTGAATAAATAACTGAATCTGACTGCACTGTTCAATGGTTAGGATTAATTGGAATGTATGTACCTGACTGTTGTGAAGTGCCTCGAGACATGTGTTGTGAATTGGCGCTTTATAAATAAACTGAATTGAAATAAGAGTCCAAGAAAGGTCCAGGATGAGGCCCCATGTTCCATTTTAAACACCTTTTTTTGTACAGAAAGTGTTTAATAGTAAAGACTGAACTAATAACTCAGTGGAGAAAAACAGACTAAGTGGAATGAAGGGCTGGAGAGAAGGCAGTAAAACAACAGGTTCATGAAAGAAGGAACATATTTAAATGAAATGTTGGGATAGCTCACAGCACAATTAAAATAAATAAATGTGTATTTAGGGTCTTACCATTCCATTAAAATCTACGGAAATTAATTTTACACCAGTTGTCTTTTTTGGAAATGTAAGAAATTCTGACATTGGAGCTTCAGGGGTGTGAGAGAGAGTAAAATAAAAAAAAAGTAATTTACATAGATGAGAGAAGAAGCACATTTATTTGAGCCACAGTAAACAGTTTCTCTGAGTTTAAGAACAATTTTAGCCCGACGGACTAAGCAGAATGTTTTTTTCATCAGTTGTAAACTATAAACTGTACCAACAAAAAATAAAACCAAGTCAAATTATTGTGAAGCTTTTTAGTTTGATTCACAATAATTTACATTCAGTGGAAACCCAGCCAAGGCAGAGAGTTGCTACAACATGTCCTGTGTCACTTTAACTTTAAATGACTTATAAACTGGGCCGCCATCTGATGAAAATTAAACTATTTAGTGCCTGGGTTAAAGACCCCAATGGTTCAGACTCTAATAACGCCCCTGGTGGTGCTTCTACTTTATAAGTTAATTTGTTCCACGATGGAGCTCTTAACTGGAATTATTCATATGTGGAATCCATTTTCCACATTGAAATGAATTGAAATACAATTAATCCATTCTTGTCCCCCGAAACACTACAATGCAGCATTCATGAATACGAAGGTGCTCTAAAAATGTTAAATATTTGGTTCTGTGTTAGAAAAGTGATGAAGTAAAAGTAACCCTTTTATTTAATCCTGAACTGAAGTGGAACAGAAAAACTGCAGAGTAAATACAAAGAAAACAGAAAAGTTTAGTAAATCACAGTAAAAGCATTTAAATTAATACCTAATAAAGGAACACCAAATTTGCTTGACTCCTTTTACAAAAGTAAATGATCCAATAAATAGATAACGAGACAGAAAGCTTCAAGGTTCGACGTGTTGTGCGTTCAGAGATGCTCTTCTGCGTGCCTTGGTTTTGAGTTACTGTTGCCTTTCTATCAGCTTGAACCAGTCTGGCCATTCTCCTCTGACCTCTGGCATCAACAAGGCATTTATGCCCACAGAACTGCCGCTCACTGGATATTTTCTCTTTTCCGGACCGTTCTCTGTAAACCCTAGAGATGGTAGTGCGTGAAAATCCCAGTAGATCAGGAGTTTCTGAAATATTCAGACCAGCCCGTGTGGCACCAACAACCATGCCACGTTCAAAGTCACTTAAATTACCTTTCTTCCCCATTCTGATGCTCGGTTTGAACTGCAGCAGATCCTCTTGACCATGTCTACATGCCTAAATGCATTGAGTTGCTGCCATGTAGATTGGCTGATTAGAAATTTGCTTTAACAAGCAGTTGGACAGGTGTACCTAATAAAGTGGCCGGTGAGTGTATTTTTGTCATAACTTTTGGAATGAAAAGCAATTTAAGGGTAGTAACGCCTTTCATTTTGTTGGATCCATTGCTGTTGCTTTGTCTTTTGGCTTGTAGATAAAACGAGTATCCCAATGTAGGCGTATGAGTTCCATCCACCTCTTTCCAACTATCTCCATACACGCACCTTCCCTCTAAATTTGTTGCCTCAACTATATCCTTTTCAATTGATTGTGTGTATGAACAGCTCAAATGCTGATTATATGTATTGGACATGGCTGACAGTGTATCTGGTAGGCTCTGGAACCATTTTAACAATGTTAGCAGCACTGAGTCTACCCTGTTGTGGAAATGTGGATACAGACCACAATAACTTTCCATTTTTGAGAAGTAGAGTGTTTGCTGGGAGTTGAGAGATTACAGGAGGGTCAACACTGATTCATTAGTGGAATATGCCTCATAATCAGGGTCCTCCTCAATGTTATCCTCTGTTTCAGACATGTTCTCGTGTTACCTACACGGTCAAAGAGTTTGACAACTCCTCATTTACAGAAACCTTTTCTTAGGAGTCTTTTTCATTACAGCAGAGAGCAGAAAGGGAGCGCACAGCACCAAAAGAGATGAGTCAGAAGGCTGCTGGGGAAAACTTATATGGTTTCTTGTTTGTTGAGTGAAGTACAGTATGGTAATATCAAACTTCTCACAGTGTTTCCCCTTTTCCATGTCGTTTGAACTATTCGTCATTCACGCACTACTGTAGTTATGGTTATGTAGGGTTGCAAACAGTTAGGGCCCTTAAGTTTTTTAAGATCTCACATTATAGTGTCGTCCAAAACACACGTGTGTAAAATATTGATATTTCTGATATGTTTTATACAGCTAAAACAGCCTGGAGTCAAACTGACCCCAATGAACACTGATGCGTGCAACATGTGTACAGGACATTGAAAAAATATTGTCGTGTTATTTTGTTTACCCTTAAATTTGGAAAAGTAACAAAATATGAAGCCAAAAAATGTCAAATATTAATATGGAGACATAAAACTTTGAATAGTCACATTAACCCCATGGATAATAAGAGGGTTAAGATTTGATTCTATAAATTCTTCAAATTTCCTTATTTAGTTTCTTTACAATATGATAGTGATGTGAACAGATGGGGTCCCTGCCCAACATCTCAATCACCAGCTTATTTTTAGTCCACAGTAGATTGAAATAGATGTTACTTGTGATCAAGAGGTCATTCAGTGGCTTTGTTTGAAAAACATGAACTGAAGTTGCAAATTTATTCTTCCAGTTCTGTGAAACATCTTTGCATGTTATCCAATCCTAAATAAGAATCCAGCATGACACCAAGATATTTTACATCTGAGTATTATGTGAAAAGACCGAGCACGACCCATGTTGACATTTCAGGCCAGAGGAAATGAGCTCTGACTGCTGAAGAGTCGTGTTTCAGCCAGTAGATCGTGTGACATTTCTGCTGACGGGGGGTGGGAAACATGGGAGTACCCAGGGAAAACCCAGTTAGAACCTTGAAACTCAAAGAAAAAAACTTAGCTAGAATTCATTATCTTTCTTGCTGCAGATAGAAGTGAAATACTATACATAAAGTAGACCCTCTATGAGGTCCAGGCTTATTGTAAATCTGGTCTAAACTGAAAGACCGACAACAGGACAGATTTTATTCTCAAATGAAGCAGAGATGGAAGAGTTGTTAGTGTATAAAAAGTAAGTACACCTGAGGATTCAAATTGCAGAACCACCAACCTGTAGCATGAAGTTACAAAACGTTGCCAATGGGGAAAAAAGCTTATCTGAACAAGGCAGGTTCTGTCCTTTAGTGATCTGTTCTCCCCCAGACCCAGTTTTACACTTAATGGGTTCATTGCCAAAGAACAGATGTCCAGATAGTTCAAAAATGTGCCTCAAGTTTATTTAAAATGCAAAAATCCTTTCAAATTCTTGTAACACATGGTATTTACCTTCTTGTTTTTAACCAGATTAACATCTGATTAGTTTTTTTTTTTTGCTGAAAAACTATTTTTAACTTGGCCAAATTAAAGACTTTCCTTTAAAACAGCATTGATGATTTTACAAGGTCAGTTAATCAGAAGACATCATCTAAAAGTTTCCACTAGCTCCTGCACAGTTACACCTTTTCATTCTGCAGACCTCAGACAGAAAACTGTTCCTCTTTAACAATGACCCCAGAAGAAACAATCAGGTGTGGGACATTTGAGTTTTATTGGTGTATCAAACAGCTGTACATCTATTTGCCTTTCTTGGCCTTGATCTTCCTCAGGTAGAACTCCAGCTCCTTGCCCTCCAGGAGATAGCCGTCGGCCCTGCCACACTGGCCGGGTCTGGAGGCAATGCAAGCTGTGGAAAAACAAGCAAAACCAAATTTATTAGAGGAACTTAAAAACCAAAGCAGCAATCAGGTTTAACAGAAACATATTGTAACGTGATTTCTAAAGAAATTAAACACAAACATGTTCGTCTAGGTCCTTAAACTTTTTAAATTCTACACTACAGCAGTTTCAGCTGCTTATCCTTATTGATGCCTTGCTTTAAGGAGCATTCAACCCCCCAAATGCCTGCAGTATCAGTGCAGCTCAAGTCAAGTAAATTCTCATCCTGATGTGGGCGCTAGTAAAAACATACCAAACTACAAGCTGATATTCTAGAACAAAACCCATTTATGACCAAAAACTGACTGCAAGAGATTTTAAGCACTAAGGTACCCATGATTCAAAATGTAGACATTAAACAACGTTAGAATCTCTTCTTAGCCAGAGATTTACAGGTTTGATTTCTCGACAGTCAACTTTGTTTTCATCCATACTTTTAACTCCTTTCTGGATTAGGGGCCAAATGTTTGACTTACCAAGCAGTTTTCCCTGCAGGAACTGCTCCTCCAGGAGAGTGCTGATCTTGGATGTCTTTTTACGATCATCATACTTCTTCTGGGTCTTCTTGGACCTCTTCTTATTTAGGATTTCCTCCTCTTCAGGAGTCTGCAAGCAGAACAGGAAACAACTTAGGATAAGAAATAAATCTGTCTCGATAAATATAAAATTTCTGACTTTTTTTGGTGCTTCTAGCCAGTCTTTCTCAGAGACTCTGGTGTCACCACTTCCATTCAGTAGCAGAACTGGTCAAAGTTATCATCATGGAAAGACGTGCTTGAGATCAGAGGATAGTTGTGCCACGGGGCGTCAAAATACAAGGGTCATGTGACCAACCTCAACCAGCTAAAAGCTAACTTTTTAACTTCTAAACATCTCAAAATGTTATGTTCTAAACCAACAGAACACAGAAGGTAGGAGTCCTTAGAAAGCGACCATATACAATCTAATGATGTTAAACAAAAATCAGACAAATTTACTGAATTTGGCATCAATTTACATCTTGTATGTTAAACTACATCTTTAAAAACAATTTAAGAAGTATTAAACGTACCAGCTTGGCTCCCTTCTTGCGTCCCAGAGGAGTGGCGTAGTGAGCCTCATACCACTGTCTGAAGGGAAGGCTGTCAACAAGCACGATGCAGTTCTTCACCAGCGTCTTGGTTCTCACCAGCTCGTTGTTGGAGGCGTTGTAGACCACATCAATGATCCTGGTCTTGCGCGTGCAGCCTGAATACACAGAGCGAAGCAAACTTAGAAGAAAACCCAACAGTTGAAGAAAACTTTAGTTTTACAGGAGGTTTTTCTCAGAGTCTTTGAATTCACCACTTACACTCAGTAGCAGAACTGACAAAGTTATCATCATGGAAAAGAGGCATCATGGGAGGCCAAAACAGGAGACACTCACCCTCAGAGCCCCATGAGAAGTTTCCAACGTCCAGCCTCAGAGCACGGTACTTCTTGTTCCCACCACGGACCCTCACTGTGTGGATGCGACGAGGTCCAAGCTAAGAGTAAAGTTCTGTTAAAGCAATCCTTTGAACTACAGCAGCAGTAAAAGCAACTGGTTTGCACTGCAGCATGTCAGTGTAACTATGACAAGTCCTACCATTGGTAGGTCCAAAGTTTTGAACCAAAACGGCACAAAAAGGAGCCTACCTAAGGGCAAGTTTTCATCACCCATGCTGCTTTAACAAAGCAAGCCAGTCTTTTTGCTCACCTTTGTGTTTGCAGGTGGACGCCCGAGCTCATACTTCCTCTTCTTGTGGTACGGCTTGCGTTTACCGCCGGTCTTGCGGCGTTTATGCCAGTTGTCCCTTGAGATACCTAGAAAAATGTTTTAAAAAGGTGTCACATCACAGTTTCTGCTCCGACATTCACTGAAAACATTCCTGTGCTTGAGTGGTCAGTTCTCCAAGGTAAGGTTTGTCCGCATTTTGGATTTAGGATCCGCATAATAGAGCTTCATCACACCACTCAAGCAATTTCAACCAATTTAAGGCCTCTAATGTTTAATTGTGAAACAACATATCGCATAAAGCTTTTAAAACAGACAGTGACATTTCTAAACTAGTTATATTTACTAATACACATCATAACGTAGTGAAATGTACATTCCTTACCCTTAAGTGCATCAAACTCCGCAAGACATGATCGCCACCAGCACGCTAGCTACTACCAACAGCCCACACTACAGCTTCAAACTGTTTAAACCTTTTTAAATAAACTTCCACAAACCCAGCACGAAACGTTACTCATACTACCTCCCAACACGGCATCTGGCCCATTTTTAATAGCTCTGTGAACCGTTTACGACCACATTTCAGCTGCAGCAGCTAGCTATACATATGTGAGCAGCCATCTTGGAGCATTTCACACAACGTCTAAAAACTATAACATTAAAACACAATCTATTGATTTTAGGAAACAAAGTTCGAGCTAGACACATTTTAAAATCATTAAGCTGCAGCATTGCAACCCATTGATGGAATATTCCTTCACTAAAACAAGAGATGGACAAAGATTCTGCTTCGGAGCTTAGCACGACAACACGTACCCATTCTCAGGCGCCGGCTAGAAAGAGGAACCGCAAGGGCTCATGGGAAAGTTTGAAGCCTCGCGACTCTCGCGATAACTTTCGAAGTTCCGTTTTTGACAAACCCATCAATGGTCCAAATGAAACCATTACTTCTGGGTGCTGGGTTCTGTTTTTGTAAGTACATATTGGTTCAAAAGGACTCACTATAATCCAGGAAACGGATTCTCTGCGGTAAATAAAGCACCTTTTTAAAAATATTCCGTCAGAAACAATGTATCATGGGGCGGTGATAAAAAATATGGAAAAACATCCTTCGATTTTACCGTACATTGATTTTATCAGCAGAGGGCGCTAAAAACAGTCACAGCTCACTATTACCAAATAATTCCCTAGGTTTAGATATTTAGACACATCCCATTCCTAAAATTCCAAAACACCATTGATAATGTCCTATCTGTATAATCACTTTATTTCAATTTTTTCGTACTAAACTAAAGTTTCAGAGACCTTCAGAAAGACTGAAGAACCAATGATAGAAACAACTTGACACCATCTCTGTCTGCTTGGATGTAATGTAGAAAGATGTAAAGAACTGTACTTGTTTAAATCATTATTTTGGCTGGAACATATGACCCGTTTACACAAACATCAACGAGTCAGGTTCATGTTTCCTTATAAGTTCTTTATTATATACAGCTATTGTTAACCGGCAGTTGTAAAGATGTGATTATAAACATGGTGATATACATGTTTTTGTTTTAGAAGGGACTGTAGTGAGCAGCATTCAGTGAGGCAGCAGAGAGATCACTCTTCCCAGGGGCTCATGTCGGTGTCGATGGCCACACAGTTGTACGCAGCGTAACGCAGCTTTTCCTCACAAACCTTGGCACTGAAGAGGAGAGCAGTGAGAGTTTCATTATCAGGTCGCTTCATATATACACAATTCTGGTCAGAAATAAACTAAACAAAAAATTAGGTTACCTATGGTAACCCCAGATTCTACTTTGTACAGGCTTTGGCCTTTTAGGCTATCGCTGGTGGGTTAAAGGTGAAGCAGGATGTAGTCTATGCCTTACTGGGTTTGTCCGAACCACAAGCTAAATAATCTGCTAGGCCAGAATAGCTTCAAAAGCCCAGCCCTCCGCATGCGTACTTATGCACTCAGAAGCATCCTGCGCCAATATAAAAGTGCAGTGAAATAATAATCATTCTGTCAGATCTCAATACAGAATGAGACATGGAAAAAGTGAAAACTTAACACAGGTAAAACCTAATAAATAAGGAGATAAACAGGAAGCTGCCGTGCAAATGTCCTCTACGGTCATTTCTCTGTCCAGAGCTGTGGAGAATGGATCCCCCAGGCGGAGTGAGCTCTGAGCTTCTCGGGAGGATCCAGTGCAGAAGAAGTACAAGCGTGTAAAATAGCCTCACATAACCAATGTGAAAGGTGCTAAGCAGACAGCTGCTCAGCTCAGTTTAGGTTAGACCAGAAGTCTGCAGCCTGTGGCTCTGGAGCAGCATGCAACATTTACTTTGGCACATGTTGTCATAGAACTGTGCAATGTTTTAATTTATTCAGGTAATAAGAAAGGCCTTCATGCAAAATCTGGAAAGAATTTGCACAAGAGAATGACAATGATGGGACAAGAAATGTGGGGTTTTTTTTCAGCCTTTTTTTATTTGTCATTAGGCTGCAAAGAACAAGACACTTAACTTGGTCGTACCTTGGATAGTTGGGTAGATACAGGGTGCTGGAACACGTGGACGACTGTGGAAGTGCGTCAGTTGTGTCAGACCTGATTTAGTAAACAAAAACAAGTTGGAATTACTCTGTTATTCCACTATTGTTATACAACTCTTAAATATAACACTTGTGCATACCCTTGTTTGTCAGGGAAGACATAGATTGGTGCAGGGAGACGACTTCTACCCGTTACAAACCTCAGAAACCTGCTACGATCCTCTGGAAATGGAAAAATCACTGTGTTTAATCTGAGTTTAATTCATTTTTAGTTTGTTCAGTTGAATTTAAAAGACCTATCTTAACAGTTCATATATATGTTGTTAGTTAGAGTAAAATGTAACGGAGAACTAACCGTTGGTGAAGTTTGTCAGCGCCTCCCATAAGTACTGCACTCTGACATCACCTTGTTCCAGGTCTTCGTAGCGTGCTGGTTGGTAATGAAAACATTATTATCATTCATGTAAATTATCTAAATGAGTATTTTTTGGGTAGATTTTAACTTTTATTGAACACAACATGCAACAACACTTTAAAGGGCTCAGATTTCAGTATGAGCTGCCCGGGACAAACTGATCATTCATAAAATAGCAATGAAATGTTGAGTAAGTGTTTTGGTGCTAAAACACCCCTGATTGCTGCAGGTTTTTACACTTTAAACTTGCAAAAAGCTTCCTTGCTTTGCAAGATATTGATCCTAATCCTAAATGCCAATACAAGAACAAGAGTCTTTGCTTTCATCTTCCCCTTTCAGTGGTCATAATGTTATGGCTGGTAGGTGTAGGTAACATGGCCAAACCTGAAGCCAAGTTAGATGGGTAACTAGATTTCGTAATAAGTAACAGCCTAAATAATAATTAGGATGCAGTTTTTGATGTTTTTCTGGGAAAGATCACATATGAAATTCCTAAAGGCTGTGTTCTTGGAACACTTTTATTTAAGATCATCATGCTGCCACTAACTGAGGTGATATTGCATCTTTATCATTATGACACAAAAATTAGAGCTGAGTTTTATTTTCAATAGGTTAGATACAAAAAACCCATCATGCACAGTCCTTTGATCGCTGCATTGGCTCCAGTTTGTTAAATAAAATACTTTACAATCTTTCTATTTTTCTATCTTACCAGGACTAATAAACTAAACGAAGGGGTCCAGCATTTAGTTTCTATGCTCCTCAGTTCTGGAACCAGCTCATGAAAACCTAATATGTTCCTGAATTTGGTGGCTCCTTTATTTTTGGACTGATTCGCCACAGCTTTCCAGTGAATGAATGTTTTATAATCTATGTAATGGATTGCACTTTATTTGTTCTAAATTATTTTAATTATTTCTTTTTATGTAGTGCCTACATTTTGGCGCCATTCTTGTAATATATTTCCCTGCCTCTAAAACTGAAGTTGCCTTTTAAACTTGGTTTATTGGCTTAATAATGGTCGTCATCACCTGTTCTAAGAGTAAAACTTACTGAGCCGTTTTAGGGCTTCCACAGTAATCTCCGGGTCTCCACACACTTTCTTTTCCACCTCCTGCCATGTAAGGAGGTCCAGTACGGCCTGAGGAACCACCTTCAGCAGCCCTGCCTGCATGGCTGCGATCTGCAGCAATACACAGAAAATCAGACAACGACAACAAAACGCATGAAGCGTCAACAAGTTACAGGAACTCATCTCTAACCTGCTGCTTGCTCTCCTCCAGCCGAGCCTTCTGCACCAGGCGGATGAACTCGCTGCGGTCCTCGTATCGAACTGGCACGTTGCTGCCACCTGGGATGAGGTCCATCATCTGACCATCAGTCAGCTGGGTCGTGTAGACCAGCTCCTCCCCGAACCTGAACTCGAACGTCTCTTTGTCCATGTTCTCCATGGCTTCCAGCAAGTTTACCTGAACACAGATTGGAGCCAAATTTATGGAAAGCCATCAAAGACCAAGACACATTTATTTTTTAATTCTGTGCAAAATTTACAATTGGACACAGGAAAACCAAGAGAATATACCAAGTATTAAAAAAAAAGAACATAAATAATTATTTCACAGCAATTCAAAATATAACAAAATAACTTGTTTATAAGCATAAACTGTCACCAAATAAATATTGCAATAATTTTTGGCCATGACAGTTTACTGAACCTAGAGTCTCCTGTTGGTATTAAGCTCTGTTCAGAGTCCCCTCCTGAGGATTGAGATGTTTTGTATTTTATGACAGCTAGTATAGAAGTCCTCACCAGCACCGAGTCCACTGCTGGGAAGTCTTTGCTCCAGCTGACTGCCTCCCCTGTTAGCTGCTTCCAGACCAGGCCAGGCAGAGCCAACACCTGTAGGATGGACAGAGTAATGGACAAAGAGAACTAATCACCGTCTTCAAAAAAAGTCCCCATTGTCCCCTTTTTTCTCATTTAGTTGACGTTACAACCACAAACTTGTTTTTATTTCATTTTATTTGGTTTTCAGATACAGAAACAATGCACAGTCCATAATTTTGAAGTGGTTTTCAAAATGTTTCAGAAATAAAAATGTGAGGAGCACTCTGGGTCAATACTACTGAAATAGCAAAATAGCTTAAGATCAGTCAGACTGACCAGATCTGTAAACATCCATTTTCAAATTCTCGATTGGATTTAGCTTGGGACTTTGACTGGGCCATTCCAACACATATAAATGTACAAGTCTTTTGGGGCATGTCACTAACAGTTTTTCTACATCTAAAACCTTTGTGAACAGAAAACAAGACTTCTTATGGCTTTTCTCTTGTTGCTCTGTCATAAAGGCAGCATAAAAATTCTTCACTTATGTCGCTTAATTATTTATGCTTTTTACACCACGTTGTTTTTATATCAGATGGTTACTCTGACTGGAAATGATTTATGTTCTGTTCTGAGTGTTTCACAAAGGAAGATCAATGGTGGCGCACCGTCTCCTGCCTCCATTTCCTGTGTGAACAATCATCATCTTCTGTGTAAATAATTGTGCATCACAAACGAGTTTAATATGTTTGTAAAATACCACTTCCTTACAATGCTATGATGTTTTTGAGCTTGGAGTTATTTGAATATGTTAGAAGTCAGCTTTTGTGTTGGCCTCCTTAAAACTATCCCTTAGCTTCAGCCTCTGAGCTTAACTAATGTGGATTCATATGAAAAGAAGACACTAAAACAAGGTATGTATCAACAGCTTAATACATCTAACAGAACCTCACCTGAACTACGACTTTAGGTACTAAATTCTTGCTTCCATTGTCCTACAGAGAAGGTATAACTCACCAAGAAGTCTTTTCCCCTGAGAGCAGCACCCATCAGCTGACCGATCCACTCATATATTTGGAAGTCTTTACAGGACGGGTTAGGTACGTAGTAATCTCTGGCCTCAAAGTCTCCCTGACAGATAGAGGGAAATGATGGTTTGAGAAAAGTGAGGCTCATTGAAGCTTGGTGTGGTCCTTAGAAAAAGTGTTGGGGTTGGACCTGCTACCTGGTTGGATGTCCGAGTGAAGAACGGCAAAGGCATGGGACACTCAGCTGAGCTGGGGCAAAGCTCCTCCGACATGTCTGCCAGGCTGTCCCGAAATCCTCCTCCTTGGTCGATGATTCCCTCAGCAATGAACTTGCATTCCCACCACTGGTCATAGCGAGCTGGCCATCTGGTGAGACAAAACACAGTCGTTTATATCCAAGTTTATGATCAAACTTTACTGAGCTTAATATCATGAGGCCAAGAAGAGGTACCTGTAATCTAAAGTCTTTTCATGTTTGTCGGATGGCTTGAGACCTTGATACACCTTCAGGAGCAGAGATAAACATGAGACCACAGCTACAGCATCTGAATGAGCTGAACCACTGAAGTTAACAACCGACCTGACTGAACACGGCGTTCTTGCAGCTTGGGTCCAGAGACGGGTTGTCTCTGTGCTCCATGGCCAGACGTCTGTTGATGTAGAGGCGAGGCATGAAGTTAGGCTTGCTGGTCTCTGAGTCCTTCAGGCACTGAATGATGAGGGCGGAGCGCCGTTTGGACAGCAGCAAGAACTGCTTTATGCTCTAGAGGGCGCCACAGAACACACAAAGAGATAAAAACACAAAGAAGTGAGTACATTTCTTTTGGAGCATATTTCCTATACTTCCAGGTGTGCGATTTCAAAGAAAGACATGTCAGAGTCGAAAAAAATAAAATCTTCTGTGAAATGTAGATCTTATTCTAAAGGTCCGCTGCTTTAGTCCGGTCCAAAAACCGACTTTTATTTTTTCATTTGGTGCAGTTCGCTTACACTTTGTACTTTTGGCAAATGAACTATAACTTGTAAACAAAGCCACGTGGGTGAAGACAATTGTTCCCATTGGACAGAAAAGACCGGGGCGAAACAACTGTGGAAATCCTGCGAGCAGCACCTCTATTCTCCATATTTGTGTTGTTATTACAGCTGCAATATCATCGTGAGGGTCAAGAGCAGCTCATTCAACACTGATTTTGCAACGTTCTATTTATAATTTTGGAACGGCATCAGCGAATGCTTGCTGCACGCCGAGGGTGACGCTGTCCTCTGCACTGAGGTAAAACACGCAGGCATCAGTGTTGCTAAGCAACAGGGCACGGTTCAGGTAAGATTTCAGTATAACGTTCACTGCTATGGTGGCTTGTTAAGTCCAAAGAGACATATGTTTTCTGTTGTTGGGTCAGATAGAGGTTTCTATTCACACCAGAAGTGAACTGTACAAGAGTTTGTTTGGAAGTGGACCAAGACCACCACAAAAAGTGGGCCTCGGACCGGTTGTTTGGACCGAGGAGGGGAAAACGAACTCTGATCCGTTTAAAGTGGACCAAAAGTGGCTGGTGTGATCACAGCCTAAAGACTTTATAGAAGGAACAGTGTAACGTGGGAATCACTAATACCTTTCCATATTGTTTTACATATTTCCATACCTACCTAAATCTGGAAAATACTTGAATTAAAGTCCAGTTTTCCAGTCTGTATGGGAACTATATTAAGGGCAAAAGTCTCAGGAACTATTAATAAAAGCTTTTCAACCAGCAATGCCATAAAAAAAACTAGCAGGCTTTCTTATGGCAGAGGAAAGGAAAAGTACAAGTTTCTGCAATATGTGCATAACAGCTATTGGAATATACTGAGAAAAATAGAGGCTACTACTACAAAAACAACTACAATAGAAAATTACAAAATTCAGACTCACTAAAGACTAGACCTTTTATCTGCAAATTTAAATGTGATTTCTTCTTTTTAAAAAAAATCAGATTTGTGTTTTTTCCTTCAGTTTCATGTTTCGAGTCAGCTGATAAAATCCTGCTGTGACCCTGCAAATTAGGCAGTTAAAGAAAAAAGATATTTCCTATTTTTGAGTTTTACTTTTGTTTCTTTCAGATGAACGTTTTTAGTCTTGAGGTGAAGAAAGCAGCAGTAGAAAAATAATTCTGATCCTGCTGCTTTGAATAATGAAATAAGATGCAGCAACATTTGTGTTCTGAAAGCAGAGGCTTCGTTCCCTTTAATGCTGTCTTTAGTTTTGATTCTCAGATGTTCTGACCGTTTTATTCATTCCTTTATAATGTTTTTTTTTAACGATCTCACTTATATTTGCATTAATTCCATCACTAGGCACCAGAAGGAAACTTCTGTTTTATGAAACAAACCTTGTACAAATAAATGAACCTTGTCTGATTTAACCTATTCAACTGTCTGTTGATCTTATGTTTGTTTAGAGTAGTGCAGGTCACCACAATTTAAACACTAGCAGTGCCTCAACTTTCAACTGGTTTTATTTTATTTGTTGGACCAGATAAAGACATATGATCTGACTCACTTTGATCTGGCTAAACATTCCCAGGCTGTAATCCCAGGCTGGCACCAGGTGTGGCAGCACATTGTCAAGTAGACTGATGAACCTGAAACAGACCAAATATGAAACCAAACTGAAGGTAAAAGGCATCATGGGCAGTAAGAAAACATTACTGACCTAAATATAAAGTTCAGTCCAGCCATAGAAAACAGAACTGAAATGGCAGCAGGTTAGGTTCTGGCCTACCTCTGGATCACCAACGCTCTGCGGTACAGGACGTCGGGCGGCGTGCCCTGCAGACGGGGGTAACGCACCAGATTGGAAGAATCAAAAACATCGGCGTTCAGACCCAGATCCCTTTCACAGGACGACTTGATCTTTAAACCTCGAATTCGCACATCTATCCCCTCATCTGTGAAGGACAAACAAGTGGAAACCTTTTATCAGGATACACTAGAACAACAATTAAAAAATGGGAAGATAAAAATCATTTTCAAATTTAGTTTTAATTCTGGAAACCAAACCCTCATATCAGAGCTTTATTACCCACATTTTAGGCCCAAATGCTCTAGTTACTTTTCCAATAGAACATGTGTTTTGCAGATGGATACAAGTTCAGTTTTATTTTCTGTTTTTATTAATAACTTCA
This sequence comes from Girardinichthys multiradiatus, assembly GCF_021462225.1. NCBI lineage: Eukaryota > Metazoa > Chordata > Actinopteri > Cyprinodontiformes > Goodeidae > Girardinichthys > Girardinichthys multiradiatus. The sequence goes on from NC_061799.1 coordinate 37,028,516, forward strand.
AGACGAAAACGATTAAAGCAAAAGTGCACCGTTACGCAGATGACACCATACTTTACTCAGTACGTTGGTTCTGGAGGGAGGCCGCATCAAACTACCTTTCACCTGCTCTAGACATCACTTTATGGCTTGAATTTGGCTCTTTAATGTGAGTTTTCAAAAATCCACCCCATCTCTTAGACAATGTTGGTATTTCTACCCGTGGTGGAGCTCTTCTGCAGAGAGTATCATCCTACAAATATATTGGGTATTTGGCTAGACGACGGCAATTCCTTCTGAGCGCATTCTGAGCATTTAGTAAAACAGCTGAAGGTTAGGCTGGGTTTTCATCATCAAAATATTATTTATCAGTCTGCAAAAACTTGTTTAGGCTACATTTATGAACATCACTGATTATAGTGACACTATTTATATGCATGCTGCCTTCTCTGAACTTTGTTGATCTAAGAGATCACATCAACTGCTTTTCTTAAGTTGGACATTTTCTCTGTGTCATGAAGACTCTAACCTGTTTGATTTTGTTTCTGTATTTCTTTATTGATGTTGAACCTTAAGCTTGTAAAATGTAAAGACATAACTTCTTGGACAGGTCTCCACTGGAAAACAACTGGCAATTTTAAGAGACATCCTGAAAAACAAAAACATAAATTTAAAACAAACAAAAACAACCCACCTCTACATTCCTCGATTCGAATTTCAATAACAGGCAGATGAGAAGTCATATCCTCCAGAACACACACCTCTCCAATCAGATTGCTACAACATAAATGAGAACCGTAAGCTATGAAATACACAAAACAAAATATTTTCTGGTATTATTCTGGTGTAAAGGCAATGATGAGGGGGAGGTCTTCACAAACCACCAACAATTCAGCTGATATAATACTAATCAGTGAGAGTAAGAAAAATGTATTGGCCGAAGCTCACTCATCTATGGTGACATCACTCAGCTTCTTCAGATTGTCTCCTTCTCCTCCATAAACAGTTACTCTCTTGGGCATGTAGTTGTCATCAGTTGAGTCAACAGTCAGTATCAGCTTACTATTGGAAGAAAAAAGGCTCTGGATAAACAATAAAACCTTGTACAGAAAAAAAGACTTAATGCTTGTTGTGTCAGTGTTAAGGTTTAGGTTGTAGGAACCTCTTCAGAAACAAATCCTCATGGTCACTTCTCTGTTTGCTGCAAATCTCTCCTTACATGTTTAACTATACTAGCAAATCTCCTATGAGTAAATGAGGCTTCGTACGTTGTGTTTTTGTTTTGTTTTTGAGGAGAAGGACTAAAAATGCAAAACTCCTGGTCAGAAACCAGACTGTGAAGCTTCCAGAAACAAAAGGCTGCAGGAGTTCCAAGAGGTTCTGGAACAAATTGGGTCTTAGGTAAAGATATGAGAAAAGCAGGGGCTGTTAAAAAATATTAAGATGAATACATTTCACTTTTTACACAGTGGAAACAGGTCTTTACACAGCGACTACAACATGCATCTAAGCAAAAACTTTAGGATGAAACTTAATAAATACTAGAAAATAAACCAAAAATAAATGCTGTCAGTTTGCAGATGTTGGGCTGCAAATGGTGGCGCTGCACAATATTTTCAAATACATCGTCATGGTAATACCACTCTGGGCAAAGTTAATATGGCACAGGACTCTTTGAATGCAATACGTTTGGGCTGATATAGTCCAGTTATCAGGAATTCACTTTTCATCCCAGCAATATATTAGAGCCTGTTGGATAGAGTCTCGCTGCAGCAGATCTGACATAAATGACCAAGAAGGTGAAAGTAATAGAGAGGTGGATTAGCATCGTAATGTAAGATGAGAAAAACACAGGTGAGAAATATTGGGTATCGTCATTGCAATATTTAACTATAATGTTGCCATTGCACGATTTCCTTACAGGGCTGCAACTAACGATTATTTCGGTAATCAATTAATCTGTAGACTATATTTTCGATTAAGGTGCTTAATAGGAGATTGTTTTGCAGAATTTGTACCAGATGAAGGTAAAACTATGCTACTTGAGGAGTTCTGGATAGAGCATATTTCAGACAAAGAAGGTTTTCCATCTTAAATGCCAAATGTTTATGTTTTGTTAAATTTTGGCCTTTTAGAGCCTGTATACTCCAGTTAACGATTATTCAATCACTAAATTAGTTGATGGTTATTTCAATAATCGATTAATCCGATGAATTGTTTCAGCCCTATTATCTTATATTGTGCAGCCTTTGCCAAGGGTTGATACAGAAAACACAAGTTGAGCTTCAAACATAAATAACCAGCAGACTCCTACTTGACCACAGTGCCTCTCTTCATGTGCAGGCGGATCCAGTGCTGCCCCTGCATGCCGTCGCTCTCCCAGTAGGTTTCTGTATCACCATCAGTCAGACAGTTCAACCCCCCGCTGGGATCCTCCTGCCATTGAAGATCAGGTCAGTTTGATTCATGCACATTATTCACAAACATGTTTGCACCACAGAAACTAAAAGCTTTACAAGCATTTCTGTCCAATGAAAGGGGATGAGTTCAGAGCTGTGAGAGTAAAAGCCGTTAAGAGTTAACTGTCTGAATGTTTCGCACCGAACTTGAGGACACGTCGATGCTGGTGACGCATTGCTTTACACTCCCCAGGTTCTCGTCCTCTTTTCCTATGTGGTCGTAGAAGTAGTGCACCAGGTCCTGGTCGCATTCATAGGTCCAGGTGGGAGGAACGTACCTGGAATATGCAAAGTTAGTTTTTAAACTTACAACATTACGACCTCATAAACAGTAAACGGTCACTTCATACGAACATGTTCACCTCAGCTTCTGGACAGCCTCGGAGTCGCACTCTGCGATTTTGGGTTTAGAGCCGATGTAGAGCGCGTTCTCCACGTCCACCACCTGCTCCCACCTATGGCAGGGTTTGTGGTCGTAGCCAAATAGTTGCTGCTGCCTGCTGATCGTCTCCGCTGACTCCACAGGAACCAACCTGTCGCCTCCCTCTGTGTGCTTACACACCAGGATCCAGCCTTCCTCCAGCTCCTGGCCGGGGCGGAGCTCCTCCAGCTGCTCCTGGGAGCAGAGGCGGGTCATTGGGTCATCAAAAACATCAACAAAACATTTCTCCAAATAACAAACCTTCCACTGAGTCAGGCTGCAAATGTTTCTTTCTGAAATGCTCTCTGCATGGGGGAAAAATGCAGCGTGAAAACCACCATTGGATGACCTTTCTAATTAATCTCAAACAAAAAAAAAAAAACATCTAAATGACTTTAAAGAAATCAAAAAAGCCAATATTTTTAATTAAACTTGTGCCAAATAAATGTCTACACTAAAGATCTTAGGTCTAAATCTAAAGGTCTGGGGCTGAGATGGGCCAGGTTAGCAAAGGAATAGTTACCTTTTACTTTTGAACTGATACGGTACCAATACCCGGTACCTGGGAATCGGTATCGGTAGTCAATGGTACCAGTTTTCGGTACTTTTGTGTGTGTTTATGTGGTAATAAATGTTAATTTGTTTAAAAATAAAATCTCAACATTTTTTAATTTAACATATTTTTTCTCAATATATAAACGTTAATGTATATTTCAAAACAATCAGTTGTTTCAAACATTTCTTCTCCCATGTTTCTGGCTGCAGACGAAGAGTCGCTAACGGATACAGACGTGGTAACAGTGCTGAATGCAGGAGTTGTAACCGTGGATCTGAGGCTGACGAAAATTGTGCTTAACCAGGAGCTTCCTCAGATTAGGAGTATTCCCGCCGCCGCCCAATTAAACAGAGCTCTTCTGTTTATTTGGTGCTGAAACGTTTCATACCAAATACTACCCCAGCGAACACCAAGCTTTCCATGTAGCACTATAACCACATATTTCATCATAAATAACTGCTTAAGAAGAGAGTAAATCCCCTTTTATTGTGTCACTGTCCTGTTTTTCTTTTCCATACTTAACTCCCTGACCAACTTGGGCTGAAAGTTCAATGCTCTGTGCACAACCAGTGACTGCCCGCATGCTGCCAAATAGCCATTAGCTGAAATGCTTAGAGGGGGCCAAGCACCAACTTCAGAATTAAATTTAAGCTACTCCTCATTAAATTCAAGACCATCCACAACCTTGCCCCACCTTACCTCTCTCAGCTCCTCCATGTTCACACGCCCTCCGGTCTTCCTCCTCCATTCACCTCTCTGTTCCAACCTCTGTCCATTTCAGCACCATGGGGGGCCAAGCCTTCTCTTACTCTGTCCCCCGGCTCTGGAATCAGCTGCCACTCAATATCCGTAATATTGACTCCCTTCCTCGGTTTAAAATCTGTCTCCAAACTCACCTTTTTAAATCTGCATATTCCCCTTAATGTCTTATTTACATTGAGTTGCTGGTGTTTTGTTGGTTTTTGTGCTTTGTTTACTGTTTTTAATTTGTCTTGTACAGTGTCCTTGAGTGTTACAAGAGGGTCTTTTAAATAAAATGTATTATTATTATGCTGCAATGTCAGCCACTTGAACCATTCTGCATTCTAAAGCTAGTAAATATTTAACTTTGCAGACAGAGCTTTGCATAGTGTTGCCTGATGAATAAGCAACATCGGGTAATTGCTGCAGCATTTGGGTGGCACTTGCTTAATATTTGGAAATACATAGAGCTGAGTTGCATATTTACTGCATTTTTTGACATCTTCTTCCAACCTAGCTTAGCTACAGATCACACTTCATGTCTTACTGTAACAGATACGTAGAAAGGCGAGACTGGAGCGTTGTTTACTCAAAGTCGCACATCTTAACACACCACAGAAACACCAGGCAGATATGTAATATTGTGATGGGTTAAAAGACATTAATCGCACTAGAACTGTAGAATTTATAAAACTGCAATCATCATAATTTCTGAGTGCTGTCACAAAGGACTATTTTTGCAGACACCCATTATAGCTCTAAGTGACCAGAATTGGAAAGCTCAGGGAGAGTGGTGGGACTTTATGCACAGCAAGAAAACAACAAAACACTTTTCCTAAATATTATTACACAGACCCCTGTAAAGATATGACAATAAACATTAACCATTAAAGTTGCTGCAATGTGATGAGGTTGTGGATTCATTCTAGTTTTTTATTCTTTTGATTCTGAGGTGAATTATTTTGAATAAAAGTAGTCAGAAAAATGTGTGAATCAGTTTTTACAATCTCTGGTTTTAACAGCGTTGTTGACCAATCTTCAGAGGGATGCAGTCCTTTGAGAAGCTGCATGAGAGTGAAGGGATGGTTGATGAGCTTACCTTATTCACTTTGACCCAGAGACCCTGGCTGTTGCAGTACTCCTCCCCTGTGGTCCTGATGCAGGTCCCTTTCTTCGGCCCAATGTTGTACTTGCATGACTTCTTGGTGTGTGGAACCTGATGAGGACTTTCAAAGACAGACAGGAGGGTTTTTCCCACTGTGGATCCTCCTGCAGAGGGTCCGGCAGAGGAAGCAGAGCTGGATGATGAATCCTTGCAGATTTTGTAGCACACCTCTTTGGGGACGTAGCACAAACTCTCTGGGACCTGTTCACCCTTCTTGAAACTCATGATGCACCTGTTCAAGAAGCGGATCCTTCCCAGAAGGAGATGAGGGTTGTCTCCCAGAGACATGATGGAGAGGATGAACAGATGATCAACAGCTCCGCAGCAGGGGGAGATCAGCTGACATTACACTTCTGTCCTGCTTTGTTTTCCAGCCTGGATGCAGGGATGATGCTGTCAAACCAAACAACACAGAACATTCAGAGGAAAAGTGGCCTCATTATTCTGCTCTAAAGCTCAACTTATAAAGAATGATCAAGCTCTCAAAGGTCAGACATGATTCAGTCAGAGTGTAAAGGTCACCCACTCTGCAATTACAAAGTCCCCTCATTTCAAAATGTAGAAGCCACTGGGCTAACGTTAGCATGGTAGCTGTTCTGGAATTACTGAGACTCTTCTACTTTATTAACAAAAACAAATAAATAACCCGCTAAATATTTTCTATACTATGTTGGAGAAACGTTACACAGTTTAAGAACAAATCCAGAGACTGTCTTCAGAAATAGTAACTGTTAACGTACCTGCTGACAGCGCTTTAGGTGGAGTAAGTCTCCTGTTCGTGTAGGTTTCTAACAACGCGGAAGTGCCGCAGACTAAACGGATCCTCTTTAACTTCCGTCCAGTTTACATTTCAAAATAAAAGCTCAAGTTTTTATTTTAAACGCTCAGTAAAACAGTTGCTAAACGTTGTGAGCTGAAATAACGTGTTGAAAAGTAAATACAAAGTACGAAGTACAAAACCAATTAATAAGAAAAAAAAAATGAAAGTAGAGGTAATCTTTTCAGTCAATCCACAATTTAGTTTTATAAATTCTAATAATTAGACATTGAATGTAAACGTTGAAATGCCTGCATATTTATTTATTTGTTTGGTTAGTATTCTCACTCACACACACGCACCCTAGGTGTGTGAATGAGTGTGTGCTTGGTTGTTTGTGTGTTGCCCTGGGATGATCTGGCAACCTATCCAGGGTGTACCCCGCCTCCTGCCCATAGACTGCTGGAGATAGGCACCAGCTATGGGAGAAGCGGTAGAAAATGACTGACTGACTTTCATAGGGGAATTAAATCAAATCCAACATGAATGCCAATGTGAATTAATTTATGCAGCACATTTAAAATAACAGAAGTTGACCAAAGTGCTTTACAATTCGGCAAGCAAAACAGTTGAACTGTATAAAACCCTAAAACAAAAGAGGAAACTAACAAATAAAGTTGATCTAAAGTTGGTCTCATATTTTGCTTCAGTCAAATGCCAAGGAGAAAAGATGTTTTTTGGGCATAGCTTTAAAAGATTTAATACTGTCAGCAGTCCAGATATGAGAGGGTAAACTATTCGGTTTGGAGCAGCCACTGCAAAGGTCCAATCACCTTTTAATGTGGATCATGGCACATGTAAGAGAAGGTAGTTTGTTGACCGGAGAGCTCTCAGTAGAATCTTGAGAAGATTGCACAAATTAGTCAAAAGTGGTCAGTAAAACGGACCTGGAGTCAGTGGACAGAAGAAAGAATTGGAGATATGTGTTCATGTCATGTTCAGTAGGTTCTAGCAGTACGTAATGTGTCCGGTACGATTTCTCTGTACTTCATGTTTTTAAACCATGAAAGGATCAGTTTCAGCTCATCTTTCTTTCAAGTTAGAAAAAACAACTAGAACATCCCCTGAAGCCATAATTCCTGCCTGGAAAGTTGAAGGTTCCTCAACAACTAGGTGAAGCTCAGACTAAGGCCACTGCTCAGAAATGTTGGTGAGGGCATCTGATCTAGATACTACCCTTAGAGGTTTTCTGAGCACATTTCACTTGGAGGCCCAGGGGCAAACCAACAACACATCGAAGGGACTTTACAGTGCTAAAAAAAAGTATTTGTCTCTGTACAGATTTCATCTGCTTTTCTTTTTGGTTACAGTTAAATGTTTCACAACATCAATAAAGTTTTTGTAAAGAGTAAAAACAAAATGCTGTTTTCAAACAATGATTTCAGTTAGTAAGGAAAAATGAAACAGATGACCCTACGTTCAAATGTATTTTTCACAAACAAAAATTCACCGGACTCCCTGCACCACCCAGTAAGCCTCTCACTCAATTAATCTCCATTCTCTGAATTCTCAAACCCACTTCTGTTTCCATTCCAGAGATCCCGGTTCCCCACGTCGCTGTTTTTCCCCGGAACAAAGTTCCCATTGCATAATTATCTCTTTGTACCAATAAACCTCATTTAACTGATTCTTCATCTCCTGAGTTTGTTCTGCATGTGGGTCAGAAGTATCCCAAAAACGACGACATCTGACTGTTTTCATTATTACCAGTCTGAGTAAAGGACTAAGAAAAACTTGGTAAGGTTGCTCTTTAACTCACAGAAACTTTGTTCACTATAAATATGATTCTCTCTGCATCTTTCTAAAGTTCCTAATTAGGTCTTATGGTCTAATCCAAGTCTTGCACTCCTCAGTTGTCTCAGGTCCTGGTCAGACTACATCCTAAAAACTACATTATTCTATTAAAAGTATTTTGTTAATCCTTAACAAAACTTTGAACACCAGTAAGCATACAAATGTTTTATCACTGGCTATAATCTTTAGACTTTCAAATGACCCTTTTCATTATATTGTCAAGAAGTCGGGTTTTATTGTGATTGCCTCATCCAAGTCTTTGTTTCTTTGTATGTATATTTTACGTATTCAGGTATTAGACATCTTTATGCTATATTAATTTACTCTTTCACAAAATCTTCTTTTTTTTGTTTCTATTTTTGTTTTTTCAGTACTTAGATGTTCCCCCAGAGACAGAAGACAAGTGAATACATCTAGATTTATAAGAAAGAACCAACTTTGTTACTGAGGAAGAGGTCTCAGAAATATGTGTATTGAAAATCATGTTTGGGATAATAGAATCAAGATTTATATTCTTTCTCTGTAGTTTAACTGCTAATGTCTAATTCTAAACAGTTTGCTTAATTTGGATAACATGAGCATATTTGTGAATAAGGGGTTCCTACAGCAAATACTGAGGAAGCACAGAGAGACAGAGACTTTTACAACATAAAACTAGAAAAGAAAGTCATAAAATAAAGGTTCAACACAGGTTAGATTCAGTTCTACGTGGCATCTAATGAATTGATGTCTAAAATATGGGTGTGACTGTCAGTCATCATAGCTATCGTCATAGCTTTGCCTTCTCTGGCATCTAATCATGATTTAGGTTTAACTGCAACCATCAACACTAAAACAAAAATTATGTTGGTTGCCTGGGACATTCTCATCATCAGGGGCATAGCCCACAAAATATTTTATCATTACGAGGATGATTATGTACACTAAAAAAGTTAGAAATCATTTAATCCGTTGGCGTGATCACAAATTTAAATCAATATTAAGCCCTTTACGCATCTTAAAGTTTAACCAGTTGTTCTTTAATTATAGTGACAGTATATACCAAGAGTATATATGTTCCCATTTGAATGATGAAATGGACAACCACTAATGTTAAAATTCTGTCTTGGTGTCACCCATCTTACTCAAAGTACAGAATTGGATCCAGTATGCCACCTATATATTAAGATTTATTGCACATTTAATTATTATTGCCAATTCAATACTGTTAGGGAAACAATTAGTCGTCTGAGGGAATATAAGTAAGGAGTAGGCCTGAGTCTGGATGTCTTATGCAGGAACAGTTCATTACTATAGTTGCAAGACCTTTAAGCAATTTCCCCTTGGGATCAATAAAGTCTATTCTATTCTAGAGACACAAAAACAAGACATTGTGTATAACTACATTAAAACTAGTTATACACAACAGTGTTGATCCATTTTAGAAAAAGTGGAAGAATGAGAGAAGAAGGGGTTTTATTTAAACAGAGATGCAAGCATTGAATATCAGAGGGGGTAAAAATGACCCCCTTTGTGGTTTCAGTATGTAGGATATTTATCAGGTTTAGCCCATCACTGCACTTTTTCACAAACCAATGCTCAACTAGTCAACTATGTAATAAAACTCAGTGGCACCACATTATCACATTCTATCACAAAATGCATTCATCCATCATTTTGAAACACACATCTTTGCTCACTGCATAACAACATAACATAATATCTGGATGCTAGCAGGGACCAGAGTTTGCAAGAGTTATGAGGAAGGTAATAAACTGTGGACACAAGCGGTGTCATCTTTAATGATAGGTTTGTTTATACTTAGCATACGTGACCACTAGCAACCAGAAAAATGTTAGATTGTGTTAGTCTGATCTCTTACTTCTCTGCTCTGCCTCCCGCCGTGAATTAATGTTTAAGACCAAGTTTAGAGGATAGTTACGACGTTTTTTGGACGGTTTGCACGTATTGTAATTGACAAGACTGCTTTTCAACTCTAATAATAATAATAAAAAAAGACTGATAAAAAAAAAGAGGGCTTTCGAAAAAACATCCCAGACTTAAGTCCTCCCCCCTACACTGGTTGGGCAGAAGTCTCACCTGATGCAATACACCTGCATTTATAAGCCAGTGAGGAGGTGTACCACTTCCTATTGCCATCGGGACTGGAGCTGAAAAGGTATGCGGTCCTCTACTTTTGGAACAATTGTAATTGTGAAGTTTCTCAAAAAAAAGCAAAAAAACCCACATGTATAATTGCTGTAATAACAACGTTAGGTTTCAGAGTGGATGTTTTATTTAACCTCAAACTGAAATTTGATGAATTGGGAAAAGGTTAATGTCTTCAGTAAGTGGGTACCATAGATGTGTAATGTATATGAATAATATTTTCTAAATACTTTATATGTAAAAGTTGTTTAGTCAACCTTTTGTCTTATCCTTTAAAAAAAGTTTAATCTGTATTTGCAATACTAACGAGTTCAGTTCTTGTAAAAGGTGTGGATCAAAATATTTTGGACATGATGGTGCCACGTAAGCAAGCTAAAAATATCGTCATACTAGAAGCTTCCTCGTTGTTGTGTGTAGGTTCCTGGTAATAGGAACAGGATGTAAATGATGTAAACCCATTTTTTTTACCTTAAATGTTCTCACACTTGAGATTGGCAAGATTTAAAGGTATTTCCAGATTTTGTCATGGAAATCTATAAAACAAAACAAATCGAAATATTTTCTTGAACTTCAAAGACACTTTTTCAAGTTTAATAACTTTGTTGTCATATTTAGGTTTCTTGGAATTTAACTTATTCCTGACTCTCTCTTCATTTAAGATTTGCTGTATTTTGTTGTCAGTAAAAACATTTTTACCAAATGTTTTTAATAGTTTTTATGTACCAAGGTTGGATACTGTATGAGATTTATTTTGAAGGCATCTGTGGCATTTGATTGATAAAAGTTAGCTAGTTAACTGCAAAATAGCAATAAGAGTACAATACAACTAGGAGTGAGCTCTTCCTAAAGGGAGTGGACAAATTCACAATTAACATGGAAATGTTCCTGATGGTTGTAACAATCAAATTAAGATATGAAGCCAATAAGGAAGAAAATCTTTAGAGACATGCAATTGCTAATAAACTTCAATGTAATATGTTCCAGTCTAATACAGTGACATGTCATAAGGCAGAATGTCAGTTTACACAAATCAACACACTTTCTTTCTCAAACCCTTCAGGTATTCTTATTTCTGATCCTCTGCATGTAATCCAGACCAGTCCATGAAATCAGATGCTTTTATTAGAACAGACGTTTCTCTAAACAGGTTTCAACATTTTTTTATTTGACAGATTTTCCTTAGTCTTACATGTGAAGAGTGTTAAGACATCTTAATAATTACCAGTATTTCACTTTATTTGTCTTTCATGGGATTTGTGTCTGGTTTGGCTTCAACAGCCTCATCTTCCTCGTGCTGAGTCACCACATCCAATAGGTAAGGGAGACTCCCGCTGCGCTGGATGCCCTTACTCTTCTGAGAGAAGCTGTCCAACCCGTCTGCCAGAGAGGCCCGCAAAGGTAAATACTGCATGTTAACAGGCACGTCTGTTGGCTGATGAATCTCAAGATCTTCGGCACTCACTCTGCAAATGTGTTCAATATTTTAGGGTCAAATATGGCTCAGTGTGTTAGACATACAATTGATGCTTTGTTTTTATTTGATTTGAATATGTTATGTGTTTGGATTTAAAGAGAAAATTGTTTTTAATCTCACAAAGCGAAGCTCTTTTGTTCATCATGCAACTTCAAAGAAAACAACCAAAACCACAATTTTTATAATTAATGTTTTTATTTTATTTTATTTCATTTTTGTTTTTATAATTTACTCTTTTCCTTCCACTTCACAGTTATGCACTACTTGTGGTACACTACACTACTGTGTTGGTCTGTCAGAAATATTAGCCCAATAAAATATATTGAAGTATGTGGCTGTAAAGGGGTAGGGATGCTTTGGAATCAGGATCGAGATTTAACTCCCATAAGCCCATAACAACCCATTCAACATCATGCTGGCTGGGCGTAAGTCTCACCTAAACAAACATGATTCAAATCACATGCAAATTTAAGCAAACAAGGAATTTTATTTGATATTGCCATCAGGAGTGGGGCTGAGATGGTATGCATGTTGCATCTATTCTTATTACTATTGATGTCAAGATACATTAGTGAATTAACATTATGATTTACAGGGGCTTTTTTCATCTTATACTGAAATTTGTTAAACTGAGCAATTGTGTTGAAGGTTAATGGCCTCAGTACATTGGTGCTCATGGAAATTTCTACTTTTCATCATTATCTTATGTATCAGTAAAGATAATATTGTTCTGTAAAGTTAGATTCCGATTTTAGTCCATAATTTATTGTCAAATATTCACATTATTGTTACAGTATTTTTTAGGGGACGTTACTTTAAATGAAATATTCTATTCTCTTGAGTAACAAAATACTGCAGCTAAATTTTTAAAGTTTAAAACTGGTTATGTATGGTATACATAAATTTTTAAATTGTTTAGATTTTAGTATTTTAAACATACAGTATACCATTTCTTTCAGTGATTAAAAGTTCAAATTTCTCTTGTTTTTTGTTTAGTCCTTACAAGGAAAGAAGGAAAGAAAATAAACTAAACATGGAAATATTCCTGATGGTTGTGTAACATTCAAATTAACATATGAAACCAGTAAGGAAGAAAATCTTTACAGACGTACAATCGCCCACTCCCTATCCGTCTACTCAAATGACAAAAAATGTATAAATGTATAGTACAATATTTATTTCTAAAAGAAATGGGAAAATATTCAAGCTACAAATCTCAGTATTTTATAGAACTTTAGTGAAACCATCCAAAGCTCAGTCATATTGTTGCAACATTTTCATTTATTTTCTTGCCATTTTAAACATTGTTGTGCATCTCTCTGATGAAGAATGAATAGACTGTCCACTGTAAAACTTTATGACTTCTAGGTTTCGGAACAACACATCTTGTGATCCTGAGCAGTAATCGAGCCTAAATGACAGGACAATTTAGCTTGAAATTTTGACACAAGTAGGCTTTCGCTGAAAATTGCTAATGCATATGTTGCAGTTCACTCTAAACCACAAGCTACCACACAGCTGAGAGCCAGGAGGGAATTTCCTGTGGTGTAATGTGAAATATCTTTGGAAACATCTACCAGAAAGATTACCAGTAAGTACATTTAATTACTTTAATTCCTTACTTTATTCTGTTTCATTATCACCAAACACTTAAGGAGGTCTGATGGAGGTATGTTTGGAATAAATACTCCAAATATTTTGTTGCCGCAATCAGGATTACTACCATTCTTCCAAAATACAAATAAAAATTATTGCAAGCGAGCAAAAAAAAAAGAAGAAAAGGGGTAATTACATTAAATATTTGCCAGAGGAGGATAGTGACTAGTTAAATTTACTTTGTTACATTTATTTGAGTAACTTCTTGAAAAAAAACATCACCAGTAGTTTTACTACATTAAACTTTTTTAGCTCTGCTTGAGTAAAAGTTCAATATAATAAAGTAACACTTTTCTTGCTTGACTACAATTTTGGGTTTCTCCACCCACCTCTGGGTTTTGTGTCAACATTGAGTGAAACTGTTTATAACTCCCTGTACCTTGGCTGAGGTTACACAAAAACCACCATGCTGCCACCACCATGCTTCCCTGTAAGTGTGCTATTCTTCTGGTGATGTTTGTTGTTTTGTTTTGGGACGAAACAGCTGAGGATTATGTTGTTCCAACAATATGTTGGTCAAATATACCAGAGACAGTTGTACTTTGTTTCATTTAGTTACTATTGATTTTATACTCTATTCAACGCTTTGGTTAACTGTCGCTGCTTTAAATATGTGGTAAAAATAAACTTTGACTTAACTTCTAAACGTCATTTTGTCTCGTAGGACCCAGAAGACTAGGGGAAGTTGGAGAATTTTCAGCTGGACACAAAATCAAAGGTTACTTGGGCTTCCTGCTTTCTCCAGGCCAAACATATAGATTTAAAAAGAACATATCTTACTAACGTGTTTAAACCTCACATCATCTCTTTTTTTGTGCCACAAACATTAGAGTAAACTAGATTTTCTTTAAGTTTCATTTCTACTATTTTCTAACTGTAAGTGGGATATTTTAGCTTTCCTCTCTTGTTTTTGTCAGAAGCATAATGGCAAGAGAATTCAGTGATACTTATTACACTTTGGACATTTTAGATGTTGAACAAGCTTTACATCATTTCAGAACGTCTTTCAATGCAGTAGTTAATAAGCACGCACCTCACATCCATGCAAATTATAATCAGAATAGATCTGGGGGATACCGCTCAGCAAATGGGTCCTGTCGCTTCCTCCCTCCACTGGTCATTGCAGATGAACGCACAATATCAGATCATAAAGAAATCTGTGAAGCTTTTAATAAGCATTTTGTAGATACAGGTAAGCTGTTTGAAAAAACCTATAAAGGACCACCTGTACAAACAAATGATGCCGAGGTGACACCAAGGTATTGTTTTGAGTTGAAAGAATTTACTTGTGAAGAAGTTTCCCAAGCATTGCTACATATGAATTCGAATAGTGCCCTTGGTGCAGATGGTCTTGAACCTTCATTTTTAAAAAGTGAGGCACCTCTGGTGGCTACCTGCATTACACACATTTTTAACCTCTCAGTTTCAACTGGGACCATTCCTGAAGTCTGGAAGGTGGCTTACGTAACCCCCAAACATAAAGATGGTGAAACATCTGACCTTAATAATTACAGGCCCATCTCTAAACTATCATGTTTGGCCAAAATTCTTGAACAACTGGTAAAGAAACAGCTAATATTGTTTCTCACAGAAAATTCAATTTTATCCGAACACCAGTCTGCATATCGAGAAAAGCACAGCCCTATGACAGCATCCACTGTTGTTTTAAATGATATTATTACTGATGTGGACAATAGTAAACACTGTGCAGCTCTTTTTGTGGACCTCTCCAAAGCCTTTGATACAGTAGATCACACTGTGCTTCTCCACAAAATTCACAGTATTGGATTTGATAAAACTGCTTTCAACTGGTTTAAAGATTATCTCCAAAACAGACAGCAATGTGTCTCCATTGGAGAAGCTAAATCGGATTTTCTACGAGTTGAAAATGGTGTTCCACAAGGCTCTGTCCTTGGGCCAGTTTTGTTCAACATCTACATGAAAGACATAGCTTCATCTGCAACAGGTTGTAAAGTGCACATGTACGCTGATGATACTGTTCTGTACTGCAGTGCAGGTGATGTACAAACTGCAGTCACAACCCTTCAGCAATGCTTCAGTGATTTACAAAATGAATTCAATAAACATAAACTAGTTCTTAATGCAAATAAGACAAAATACATGATTTTTACATCAGATGAAAATGTGGATGCTAGTCTTGTCATCTCTAGTTTGGATGGCACAAATATTGAAAGAGTCACAAAATACAAGTATCTGGGGCTGTGGATTGATGAGAAGTTTAGTTTTGAACATCATGTGACAACACTAGCGAGTGATTTGCAAGAAAAAATAGATTATTTTCAAAATCAGTCACAGAATAAAAAAATCTTTATTAAAAATTATATTTTGCACAATTTTAATAAGTGTGACATTTTGTACATGCATGCCGCACCTGAAAGACTTGTACAGTTGGATGGTGTTTATCATTCTGCTTTAAAGCTTCTCCTAGGGAATGGAAATGATACTGATCATCATGAACTGTATCATAGAATGGGATTGCTTTGTCCCTCTCTGATGCGTGAGAGCCACTTGTTACTATTTATTTATAAAGCTCTGAAAGGCCTTTTACCCTCTTACATTAGATCTATGCTTGTCTGTGATGAAGCACACTCCAATGGATATATTCGGTTACACGAGCCAGAGGTCTTTACTATAGTTGGAAAAACCAGATTTAGCTACTTTGGACCCATAACCTGGAATAAAATGCAGGAAAAACAAATACTCAATCCTTCTGTATATGTAAAGAAAGCCAAGTCATTAATTTTATCGTATCTGACTTCCAAATGTTCTTGTCCTTGTCGGAAATTGAAAAATCCTAAATGGGGACTCTAGATCTCATTTCCTTTGTTGACACTTATTTTTTGTGTCAAACAGAAAAACAGGAGTTAAAAGTAAGATATGCATGTTTATAATATGATGAAAGGTTAAAGATGGTTGAAAACTGGGAATGTGGATCAGGTGTTTTCATTCAAATTTGTTATGTTTTGTCCCAACTTTTATGTAGGGAACTTCTAAATACGTTTTGCCTTGGGGAAATGGTTCTTTAGACTGGACAACAATTTATTTTAAATGTAACATTGCTTAATGTTTTGTCTCTAATCAAATTAATTTGAAAAATATTATTTTACATTTAAATGGAGCTAACCTAAATTCATATCTTGCAGAATTGTATCCAGCAGTTGCATTGTACTTTTTCTGTTTTACTTTAAGCTATTTTTTGTTTCATGCTGAAAAACTGTAAAATGAAACTGACGTTTGTTAATTTCAAATAAACCAGATTTATTTCACTCAAATTCAAGCTGTTTCTTTTTTTATCGGAATTATTTTAATGATAAATTGTAGTTACTGCTCAGCTCTGTCTGCTTACCTCATATCAAAAGTGGAGCCTTTGAACGCTGGTCTGAGCATCTCCGCTGCTGTCGACTGGGTGTAAGGGACTGAAAAGAGGCTATTCTTCCAGTGTTTGTCCTTCACAATCGGAGCCAGGTTCTGGTACATGTCGTCCACAGCCAGCATTGAAACCTGCAGGAGATAGGAACCAAAATAAACTCCATATTAAGGTCTGGTTGTATCAGAGCGAGGCTTTGAAATACAAACCTGAATGTTTCGGTCAATCAGCTGGTTGGTTTCAAAGTCATCATCGTCTTCGCCAAAAGGGTTGATGATGAGTTCTCCTACCTACAAAACAGAGATGCAAAAAATCAACTTTAACTAACACAATTTTATTGATTTAGAAAGATTATAGTCTTGATAGTATTAGGGCGGAAACAATTAATCAGATTAATTGTGAGTAATCAATTATTGAAATATTTGTCAACTAATTTTGTAAATGAATGATCATTATATCCAGACTCTAAAACATGCTATTTGCCGAAAGAACAACCCACTCAGAGCAATAATTAGGCCAAAACTGTACAAAGACATATATACATTTTGATGAAAAACCTTCTTTGTCTCTAAATATGTTCTATCTACAACTCCTCAGGTGGCTTAGCTTTAGTTTCACCTGGTTCAAATTCTGTAAAAAAACTCCTATTAAGCACCTTTTGCTATCCGATTATTAATCGATTAATCAAAAAAATTGTTGACAGATTATTGATTAGCAGAATAATCATTAGTCACAGCCATAGATGGTATTCCAAATTGATTGAAACCGATTTACAAGGCTGCCAATGCAGAAGCATCTAACCACCCTTATTACTATTTGGTTTGCTACTTTGTAATTACAGCCCGTTAAATCATAAAGAGAACAGATTGATAATAGTTGTCATTATGGGTGGAGGTGAAGCAGGACTAAAGTGCATACAGGAGGATGGGTGCCGCATGGTGAGTAGAGAAGTGATTTTAATATTGCTGAACAGCAGACTTACAGACAGGGAGGACTAGACACATGGCAGGGCAGGAACAAGGAGCACACAGGGTAGGTCTCAGGAATAGCAAGGATGACATCAAGGCGATCTTGGGGAAATAAGGTGGTGATAACATGAGGAACCAGGGACGAACTGTGAAAACCAGGGAGCTTAAATACAGAGGGAGTGGGAATGTGGATCAATGGACTAGGAGGAGAGCTGATAAGGAGATTTAGAAACAGGTGGAAAAAAAAGGAGCCTGAACAATACAGGGAGAGAATGATTAATTAAACAATAATGAGCAGGAGAACAGGGAGGAGGAAGGAAACAGGACATGTCTAGATAAACAAAGGGACTAAATAGAGGACATAAACAATTGGAAACCAGATCTAGAAGGAATTATAACTAAACACGTCTAACACAAGAATCCAGGAAGAACCAAAAACTAAACAGAAGAAATCTAATAACCTGAGACGAACAGAGAGGAACCTGGCTGTGCAGAGAAAGTAAACAAACACAAAACCTAACACAGGTGGATCATGACAATATTGTGCTTTGACTTTTGGTAGAAATACAAAATGTGTTTACAAAATCTGCAAAAGCATCTTTGGAAATGAGAAGACTTAGTCCTTTTTGGAATACCATAGCTCAGCCGTACTTTACAGTAGAAATACTGTTTAACATTTAAATAGATCATAGACAGTTGGGCTTTACATGACAGAGTTGGCATTTGCTGCTGAAGCACTTCATCCCCATTATATTTCTGCTCTGAAAGATTCCTTTAACCTGTAGCATCTCCGACATAAAACACTGTAGACTCATAAGAATACAGCTGTGAATAAAATATGCATTTGTCAATTTTACTCATAGTTTTCACATTGTGACGTTTTATTTTAGGCTTAAATATTTGTTTGTTTGTGTTTTCTTTGCCTGGCTGTGGGCTACGCCCTCTCCACAGCTACGACAGGGTTGCTAGGAAACCTTAGCTTCATAGCAACCATGGAATGCTATCGCCATAGCAGCCAGTGACCCAGCAGTTCCACCTAAAAAAAAAGCTTAGAAATGAAAGAAAATACAGAATTTCCTCCCTGAAATGTAGCGAAGAAGAATTGTGATGCAGTGTGGAGGTGTCAGGTCACCTTTAGCCAGCCGGTGTAGAAGAAGAACTGCAGCAGGGTGAAAACAGGGATGTATATGTCAAATCTGTGACTGCTGTAGCCCTTCTCTGGGTTTAAAAATTGTCGGCCAATCACGCAGAAGGCAAAAAATGAGTAAACTGCAATGGTCACCACCTATTAGAAAGAAACAAATCCTCACAGGATAAGTACATACACCTCAGCTTTGAGTTCATCCTAAGCAAAACGTTGGTGATGATTCTCAGTAATCCAGGACATGACCATCCTAAGTACTTAAATGGAAATATATTGGACTTCTTCTCTTGTTTCTTAAAGATGCTTCCATTCGGATCCAAAAGGCTTCCTCAGTTCTGATCAGAGGTTGTAAGTTTTAGGATTATGTTATGGTCAAAACAATTGCACGAAAGGGGCCTTTAAGGTCACAAATAGGGCAGTGAAGATCACATGAGACACTCATACTATCCTGTGTTTGGTTCAGTGTTTCGGGCCGTTTGCACTTGACAATCCAGCCATTGGCCCAAATGATGCCAACATGTGGATTGTTGTGGTTACACGTCTTGGGTTACAATGATCTGACTCCAATTTATAACCCTGATACTTTCAACTCAGGTTCAGAACTGAAGAAACTTATTAGATGAGAGGTAAAACATCTCAAAGAAACAGGAGTAGAAGACCAGTTGCCTTCTATTTGTATGTACCTGACTTTTGTGAAGTGCCTTGAGACAACATGTGTTGTGAATTGGCGCTATATAAATAAACTGAATTGAAAAACTGAACTGAACTATTTAAGCACTTAGAGATCCTCAGCAAAACAAAACTGAGGAAAATAAGAAGCTTAAACAGGAAACAATCAGCAGTTTACCTAATTATTAATTATGCTTTTATTAATACTTATACATTTAAGGATGTTTTGATTGATTTTATTATCTAATATTACCATTTACAAGAATGTTCTTTACACCCTAAAAGCATTTGAGTTTTCTACAGTAGGTTACCATACCACTTAAATTTTAAAAATAATATTTATAACATTTCTATACCATTTTTCTGTAAAAGATTGTACTGTGTCAGCTCTATCAGTCAAAAGTATTTTCTTGTTAAGTAGCATCTTGTTATTATTTTATGCCAGCCTGCTGACTAATCAGTATATTGTTTCAAAACGTTTGGAAAAACATCTTTATACTCAAACATGTTTTTAAAAGAAGTCAGTCATGCGATCATGACTAGTTTATTATGTAATATTTATATGCCTTGGGTTTTGGTGTGTCTTAAATGTGTGCATTGCAAATTAGCCATGGCAATACATGCTATAGTACATGTCATGTAAAATGTATATACTTGTCACTATTAAATAAACAGATAAATAAATAAATAAACCTTAAAAACAGCAGATTTTATTTTAAGTATTTTGATGAGTTTCCAAAATGTACCTGAGTGTAGACCAGAGGGATGCTGATCCAGTCGTAGTGGAACAGCAGACTGCACTTGGCTCGGTAGTTGTTGAGCTCCTATTGACACAGCAGGAAAACAACCACACATCAAATATGTTTTTATTCACATTTATAGTACTTTACTTCCAACCATGTGAACCACCTAATCTTGATGAACACTTCTTCAAGATTTCAAGTCTTGTAAGGATTTTGTGTGGAAAAAAACAGCCAAAGTTAAAAGAATTATTGATAATGACCACTAACAAATGGCAATAAAATCTGGCTCTTTAAAAGCTAATATGTACTGTATATATGTTAAAAAGGAACTATGTCATGCATGAAGTAGTTGTGTTTTAGTTGTCCTCGTTTGCACAGAATAACAAAGCACTTACGTCCATCAGCAACCTGAGAGCGATGTCGTCCCTGACTCGGCCCTCCTGTCTGGCTTGGGCTGCCAGGTTCGAGAACCACGTCAAGGGCATCCAGTACTTGTTGAAATCAGAGTGCAGAGACTCAAAATTCTTCAGCTCGTGTGTTGTCATGAAACCTGCATAAATGTTGGTAACACAAACATATTTTATCTTCTATTTTTTTTACCTATTTCAACTATTTTGATCAATGTTAATAGTAAATGATTGGTGTGAAAATTATCCAAGTATTCACATAGTAAAAATATAAACGCAAATCTGAAACAGATACTACTTCAAATCTCAAGCAGCGATGCCATTTCTAAATAAAACAAAATATAACTAAAAGAGCGATATAAAATGAAAGAAACCAAGTAATTACTAGTAATTAATTAACAGAAATGATTTATAATGATGATTAACAGACATTACTTTTAATTTCTGGAAAGGGCCCCAGTCTGTTTTAGCTGATGAACCTCAGGCTCCAAGTTTATCAGCCCAGCTGCTTTCACCAGTCTGACTTGATATAAATACCCATTAGATATATCAAGGGAAGTTGTATTCAAACATAAACATTAACTGTAATTTTACTTTATTTTGGATGCATCTGTCTTACATGTTCTCCCCGTGCATGCGTGGGTTCTCACCGGGTACTCCGGCTTCCTCCCACAGTCCAAAGACATGCCTGTTAGGTTAATTGGTCTCTCTAAATTGACCTTAGGTGTATGAATGAGTGTGTGCATGGTTGTTTGTGTGTTGCCCTGTGATGGACTGGCGATCTGTCCAGGGTGTACCCCGCCTCTCGCCCATAGACTGCTGGAGATAGGCACCAGCTCCCCCGCGACCCACTATGGAATAAGCGGTAGAAAATGACTGACTGACTGTCTTACAGGTTATGGGACCTATACTGCCCTCATGTGGAGGACATTGTAAAATATGTGTGCAGGTAACTGTGGGCAAATATAATCATGATTTATAGAAAGCTTATCTTAGTGCTGTAAATATAAACCTTAACTGTATCTCTGAGGTATTTGTAACAAACTGTTTCAGTTTTATGTTTCTGCTGCATTACATTGCATCACCCTGAAGACCAAGGAACACAGCAGATATATCAGGGAAAAAGCTGTGGCGAGATTTAAAACAGGGTCAGCTTATAAAAAAAAAGGGGACACGGAGCATTAATCAGAGGAACAGCCTAGATATCCATATCACCTCTGAGGTAGCCGCAGAGATCCACAGCTCAGGTGGATGAACCAGAACAACTCTTTATCATGCACTGCACAAATCTGGCTGACATGGAAGAAGGGAAAGAAGAAAACCATTGCTAAAACTTAAAGCTTACAACAAGCCATGCAGGAGGCGCAGTAAACATGTCAAAGACAGTGCTCTAATAAGACGAGAACAAAACTAACACTACACACCTCCCTAAACCCATCATCCTCAAGGCAAAACATGGCAGCAACAGCATTATTATGTGGGGAAGCTTTTAGTCAACTCTGACTGGTAAGCTGGATAGAGTTGATAAGGGGGTAGCTGATGTTAAATACAGGGAAATCCTGAAGAACAACCTTTCAGAGAATACAGAAGACTTGGGGCTTGTGGCGATTCACCTTCCAGAAGGAGAATTACCTTAAACATACATCCAGAGTTACAAAGAATGGCTTAGATCAAATAATATTTACTTATTAGAAAGTCCAGTCAAAGCTGAAACACAAATCCAACTGAGCATCTGTGGGAAAAGCTGAAAATGTATGTTTACAGAGACTTAAGAGATATATAGTTACTTGGAAATATGGTTTTCATTTCAGCTTATAGGCAGGTAGCTGGCTGCAAGTGATTAAAGGGACAAAAAGATTGTTTAAAAAAAAAAGATTAGCAAAATTATATATCTTTATGGCTAAAAGGGTCCACACCAAGGTTCACAGACAATGGGCTGTGCATGCTCTCTTTTTACCCCAATAAAAGGCAGTTTTTCTTTAGTTTCTAGTGCTCTTACCTGCCTCCACGATGTGCTCTAATGTGGGGAAACGTTTGCGGACTCTGGTGCTGATGGAGCGCAGGATCAGGACTGAAGATAGGTTGGCGTATCTCATGAGGGTCCGTCGCAGCAGACGACCCCTCTCGTCGGCACCGTGCACGTTTCCTGACACCACCATCATCAGGTTGTCCGGCAGAGGGAAACTTGTGTACTGACCCCACCAACGGGTGAAGGCCTGGTTCACATAAAATCCTACATATAAAAGACAAACAGATAAACATTTAACAGGGAATTTATGTTCAAATCAAGGCGAAGATGATGACTGAATTTTACCAAGGACAAACAGAACAGGGATGAAGTTTGTGTTGGTGAACTGATCACAGTAAAGAGCGACCCGCTCAAACAGATCCTGCTGCCTTGGCGTGAGGAGGAACCTGGATAAAGAAAGAGCCGTCAGCGATGCTGCAGTAAAGAGCCGAGTGAAAACGTAAAACAAGTTAATTTACCTGTAAAACACACTGAAAAACAGATACACTGCACAGAAAACCAGGAACTCCTTATACATCAGCTTGTAGATGCTTCCCTTCCACCTGAACAGCAGCCTGGAGAATCCATGAAACCTGGCATTGGCCACTTCAAGCGAGTACGAAACAGTCATGTTTAGGCTGCAAAAATATATGAAGCCACAGGTAAAATGTGTAGAGCGTTAGATATAAACATGTAGGTGAACATGTAGCTGCAGTACGTCTCACCTGGGAGAGTTTGTAAGTGTTGTATCTGCAGTCCACTCTGCAAAAAGAACAGCTGTTCCTCTAAATCTCAATTTAAAACTCTCTGCTGAGCTGTCATAAATTACAGCCTCAGCTTTATGACCTGAGAACCTGCAGCCAGAGACAATCACACCTGCTGAGATTGAAGAGCATTTCTCTTATCAAATAAAGATTGTTTAGGTGTTTCTGATAACATCAGAGCTTTTATCATTTGTGTGGCTCTCACAACACTGTTGATGTTTATGTTTCAGTGGCAGATCCTGTGGTGATAGACCTTTAAAAGCCTAAATTAACCATTGATGCATTTCTTTTTAAGAAATGACACAAGTAATAGCCGTGGGAAATTTCATGAATATTATTTCTAAAGCGCCAAAAAGCATTAAAAAAAACCCATAAATTTTCTGTAATTAGAAACTTTTTCTTCGTAAATAAGAAACCTTTTGTTTTGTATGCTACTCTCAGGGGTCTCCATAGCAGATCTCCATTTTTCAGCCTGTCACCTCCGTCCTCTACTGTTACTCCAACCACCTCCATGTCTTCCTTTGTCTCTGAATCCTCTCTGTGATCTCCCTTTTTTCCCACTGTCAGGTAGTTTAACCAATTTTATCAAGCAGACTGCTCAAATATTCGTCCAGAATTATAGCGTCAGCTTAATGGCTACAAAAAGGAAGGTGCAATTGGTCCACAAATCCCTAATTAATCCAAACCTTCTTGTTTTTGAACTGATTTCAAGTTGGTTATTGTATAATCATCCATGCATCCATCCATTTTCAATACCCGCTTCTTCCATACAAGGTCGCGGGGGACCGGGGGACACCCTGGACGGGTCACCAGTTGTATAATCATTCTCTAATAACAACCATTCAAATGCATCATTTATAGCCAAACATTTTTATGACCACAAGCTGAGAATATGTAAACGTTTGACCAGAACTGTACATTATTATGCTAATGGAGCATTTAAATCCCAGTTTTTTTTTTTATTTGAATATATCAATAGCTGTTTTTTGTTTGCATTTAGAGGGCATACAACATTTTGACAACGTAATATGCTGACTAACAGAAGAAAAATAACCTTTTCTCTTTACATGTCAACTGCAAAAATGTCAGCTACGATCTTTGAATCTCCCATCTTAACTGAACAAATATCTCAGCATAGAAAATCAAACAAGACACGCAGCCTGATTGAACAGCAGAGGTTTCTGGTCTATTGTGATAAGAAAGGTCCAAACGTCAGACTGGTCGAATGGTTTCATCCTCCTGTCTATTAGGCTTTGGCACTGACTGTTGTGTTTGGTTCACTTGTTTGTTTTTCACATCGTTAATCCAGTCCACTGTAAATCAGACCCTTACGTTTTAGTCGTATTTTATCCTCTGAAATGAATTGCTTTATACTGGATGGACATTTATAGGGCAATCCTGTATCCTGCATTCACCAGTGGACTTCCCTTTTCCCTGCTTGAATCTGCAGACGGACTCATGAACCTTACAGGCCCATCCTAAATCTCAGATTTATGCAGGATGTTGGTCACTAGATGGCGGTGTTGCCTACAATATGACATGACATACTCTTCGCTACAACTTGGCTATAGGACCGGTGTCTATCTAATAAACAAAGATATCTCAAGAGTCTTTTAGAGCCAGAATACAATCACAGAATACATTAGCATCTGACACATCTCATGGGTCATTGGTGAGGTTTTTTTTATGACCACTATGTGATCTTATCTATTACATAGTGGTCATATGTGATAGATAAGATCACATATGACCACATATTTTGGTGGAAATTTCTTGTTTTCATGTGTCTGAAAACTTAATCAACTACCCAATCTAATTTACGTTTTTGGATTGCTTCTAGAAGCAGTAATATTTCAATTCAATTAAATTCAATTCAATTTGGTTTCAATTCAGTTTATTTATATAGCGCTAATTCACAACACATGTTGTCTCAAGGCACTTCACAACAGTCAGGTACATACATTCCAATTAATCCCAACCATTGAACAGTGCAGTCAAAGTTAGTTATTTATTCAAATTGGATAAAAAGTTTTTCTATCTAAGGAAACCCATTAGATTGCATCCAGTCAGTGACTTGCAGCATTCACTCCTCCCGGATGAGCATGTAGAGACAGTGGACAATCACTGGCGTTGACTTTGCAGCAATCCCTCATACTGAGCATGCATGTAGCGACAGTGGAGAGGAAAAACTCCCTTTTAACAGGAAGAAACCTCCAGCAGAACCAGGCTCAGGGTGAGCGGCCATCTGCCACGACCGACTGGGGGTCAGAGAGAACAGAGCAGAGACACAAAGAGAACAAAGAAGCACTTTCCACTTTATTTGGTTCCCTTCCTGTCACATCACACACTAGCTTACCTTTGATCCTGATGGGAGATATTTGCACATCACTGTTCACGGATAGCCTACTCCAACAAGTCATTTCCTGGCTTCAGCCACAGGATCCACTGTCAGAGCTGAGCCCTTTGAGAAAGGCACAGGCCGAGCCGTTCCATGTTTATCCCCTCTGTAACCCAATGCTGTAATTACAACTTCCCACGGTGAATGAAACTAGAGCTCGAGGAAAGGTGGGATTTCAGGTAGATGAGGTTGGCCCGAGTCCTTGTTGGGGCTACAAAGCCGAGGGGCCACAGGGAATGAAAAGGTCTGGAGAGTGTTTTCCATGACCCAGTTGAAAACAACTACAGATATACTCTGGAATTTCTCTCCTACATCCTTTATTGAGGTATTTATCATTTCAAAGAAGTAGGCTTAAATAATGAAATATTTTCACTGCAGTGGTCTCAGTGCATTACTGGATATGACAAAAGCATTGGCATTTTTTGTAAAAGATCCTACATGTTTTGCTATAACTAAGGCAGTTTGGGCATGTAGGTTAACAAGTCTGTAGTGCTCAATTTTAAAGTTTCATGACAAAACAAAATGATCAACCTTATGCATCTACCTGCAAGTGTTTACCTTTTCATTAGCTAAAATGCAACAGCGACCAATAAACACTATCAAAGTTTGGGTTTCGTGTGATTGTAGTAGCACTCATGTACTCATATAGTGCTTAGTGGCCTTACTGCCTGAAAGCACAAATACAAAAAAATGGAACATATTTTGCTGCATTTTAAGTGCCATCCCAATTTTTTACATTTAAAGCAGTCGTACTGGATTTCTAGATTGGAGCTGGTGAGAAATACTCTTGGCAAATTGAATTTTTTTACCTTAGAGGGAATTGCACTTTATTATCCATTTTCTAATTTCCATTTACAATGGGAATGCAACATTGTTTAATTTTTTTCCCCAACTGCATGGCAGGTAAAAGAAACATCTTGATAGCTCATCATGTCAACTTGGTAATCTTGAGTCTAAAATTAACTAAAAGGCTGTTTTTGTTTAGATTATTTGAGTTTTTAGTAATTTCAGGAACTTTTTCAGCATATTTACTGTATTTTTCTGTGTTTCAGTAGTTACCTGATCCCTTAGTTCCCCTGTGTATTTATCCTGTCAGCAAGTAATTTTTCAATCAGCTCCTCTAATCATGCTAGAGGAGCTGCATGACTAGCAACTGTAGGGCATTCAGGTGATTTATGCCTTGCTCCAGTAATAATTGCCCATTAGTAGGTAATGATGTAGTCTTCATTGACTCGCTGGAGTCTTCTGATGTAACCTTTCATGATTCCTACTGCTCTTATTTTATCCTCTGTGTTTCTAAGTTGTCATTTCATTGCTTTATTAAATCATGTCAACATAATTTTGCCTGCCTCCTGCCTGCATTTGGGTCCTAAATAGCAATAAAAGGCAACACAGTATGTTATGGTGCATTGTGTTTGTCTCTAAAGCCTGGAGATGGGAATGTTGGCATGTCCTACTTAACCATGTTCTAGTAGGACAATCAGTGAAATTTGATGATTGCTGTGTTTAGCAACCAGGCTAGTACACTAGCAATGGAAGCTTAAAGCATTCAGTCAATGAAGGAACATGTTCGCTTACAAAGGTCGTACAGAATGTGGTGTACTTTGGAAGATTAGATTTTGAGGTCAAGGTTGGTGAGAAACCTTCAAGTCAGAGTTAAGACTTCATGGGACATTGTAGAAATTCTGACCTCAAATAATGAATGTGCCATAACATATTACAGCTAATTTTAAATATTAGCACCTTAAGCTAACCAGCCAAAAGTTGTTACTGTTCGTGAGTTCCCCAAAAAATAGCACACAATTTACAAATATTATTTATCATATTACTATAGTATATTAGTATTATGTGTTAAAAAGGAAGTTGACAGGTAAGTTCCCTGCAGTATTTTAACAAAATATAGACACTGAACATAAACAGCATTAGCTAGCTAATGACTGGACTTTGGACCCAAGTCTACTGAATTATGGTACAAATTATTAAGTGAAGATATCTCAGCCACCTATACTTAAAAATGAACAGTAGGTGATTACCTATGTTGCCAAATGTGCAGTTATTAAACTTCTTTTAGGTACATAAGCTCCTTCAGTAACAATTCATGGCTGCCTGCCACGCATAAAACTGTAAAACATTGTCATGTGATGAGTAAATGATACATAAAATTACTACAAGTTTTGAATGAATTTAGACTCCTACATGTTCCTAAATTGTCATTTTCCCATAATATTATCTACAACAGTATATTTTCCCTTCAGAACCTCATAGTATTATTTGCCTTATATGATTTAAATCAAAAATACCTTTTGTCTGATGGATCAGCTGACTGGTGATGTCATCAAGACAAGAAGGAGAAAGCCTGAACTGCAGAGGAGGCATTTTATGCTGGTCCCTTTATTTCCTACATAAGGCAGCCATGATACATTTTCAGCTTCCTTTTACAAATAGAAGCAAAAACTTGGAAACTGGGAATGTTGTAACCAAGTTATCAATGTTTCATCTGTACGCTGGAAAACTGGTGGAATTTATTAGGCCCGAGCAGGAAAACTGCAAGGGCCTATTGTAATCGCTCGAATTCTTATTATTATTATTCCGGGGACTTTTGGCGGGGCAATATGGGGACTTTGCCATATCCCACTACTCACCAAATTTTACCCAAAATTGTCCCCCGCGTGAAATTTTTGTTCTTTAATGTCGTCGTCAGTGGGCGTGGCCAAACCACTTAGCCACACCCCCAAACGTGAGATAGGCCAAACCGTAAGTCGTACAGATATGAAATTTGGCACGATGCTAGAACTCCTCAAACCAAGAAAAAAAGTCTCTTGGGGGTATGCACTAAAATGCACAGGAAGTCGGCCATTTTGGGTCAAAGGCCGATTTTTGCCCATTTTTTACTTTCACTCACCTCGAACTTTAACAAACTCCTCCTAGGGATTTTGACCTATCGGCTTCATATTTGGTCAATATGCAGTTAAGGCATGGGGGGTTAAAAGTTATAAAAATTTTGAGTTTTCGGCCATGTTTAGGGGGCGTGGCCGGGGCACGAACTTGACGTTCGCGCCAAAAGTGAAAAATTGCAATAACTTTCCCAAAAAAATTCCAAATCACACCAAAGTTGGCATGAAGGAGGACCTTCGGGTTCCCGACAATCCTATGGGGTCATATGCTGACATCATCAAAGCCACGCCCCCTCAGAACCGGAAGTCACTTTTTTCACTTGGAAAGATGCCTCTCTGACCCTCTTGACCCAATCAACTTGAAAGTGTTTCAGAACACAGATAACTAGTGGGTCTAACTTCGTTTGAGGCACAGTGACTTTTCATAAAAGGGCGTGGCCATGGCGGCACGGCGAATTCAGACGTCACGCCATGGCCATACGTTTGCCTCTAATTTCCACATAGATCATCTGATCTGCAACAAATTCAATGTGATTGATCCTTGTCCAGTCCCCAACAGATATCTGATGACATATTCGGTGGGCGTGGCCTAATTCGTCCACAGCGCCCCCTAAATAATTAGAAAAAATCAGCCCCAAGCCATGCTTTGACCGAGGATTCTGAAATTTGGTACACATATGTAACTTCTCT
Source organism: Girardinichthys multiradiatus (assembly GCF_021462225.1). Classification (NCBI taxonomy): domain Eukaryota; kingdom Metazoa; phylum Chordata; class Actinopteri; order Cyprinodontiformes; family Goodeidae; genus Girardinichthys; species Girardinichthys multiradiatus. The sequence continues at coordinate 37,057,796 of NC_061799.1, forward strand.
GGAAAAAAGTATATTGGAGCATTGGTCCAAACCCAACAGGAAGTCGGCCATTTTGGATTGAAGTTGCCATTTTGACCCAGTTTTGACCGTTTCTAGCACGCATATCTGAGCGAACTCCTCCTATAGCTTTGGACTTACAGACTTCAAAATCACTCAGTATACTCTTAAGGCACCGGGGATTAAAAGTTATCAAAAACATTTTGATACATGAAAGCGTGTGGGCGTGGCCACGCCTCAAAATATGACTTCTCACCATAAAACACTAAATTGATATAGCTCCTACAAGGAAAGTCACAGACAAATGAAACCTTCTGGGATTGATCTGCCTCTAGGCCTCAACAATATTCACTTGTCAGATGCTGACATCATCGAAGCCCCGCCCCCTGACAACAGAAAGTGTCCCGTTTTCCTTTACAGAATCAGTGTTTGATGTTCTTCACCTAATCAATGTGAAACTGTCCCAAGTAACAGATAACATGATGGTCTTAGACAGTCGCCAGTACTTACTGCTTTAGCTGGAGGGTGTGGCTATGATGGCGTGGCGAATTCTGATGTCACGCCACAGCCAAACGTTTGGCTCTAAATTACACATGCATGGTCCGAATCACTCCAAACTGAATATGCTTGATCTTTGTCAGCCCCCAAACAGCTCTATTGGATTACATTTAAATCTGGATCAACAGCGCCCCCTTGGACACTTCAAGGACTATATCTCCCTCATTCATCATCGGATCCACTTCAAATGTAGTATACATGATCATGAGTTAATGATGGACATTTTGACACAGTCAATTGATGATTTTGTTTTAGCCCCGCCCACAAACAAACAAGCGACTACAGCGTCCTTCTGGAAGGTCCGATTTACTCGAAATTTTGAATGCTTTTTGCCACACTGAAACTCTGCATGACCGAAGATCATATGACATGTTGCTCACAGTACCACTTAGTGACGACGTGTTGAAGTGAAGCGGTGTCATCGTTGGTGGTGTGTATGAGCTGATGCCAGGCTCCTGCGGTCGCTCAACAGCCCGAGTTGCGCTGAGGGGTGCGAGGGCCTTCAAAGCTGCTTGCAGGTTTCTAGTTAACTGTTGTGCTCAGTGACCAGGCTAACTAACTTTAGGGTCATACAAGCCAAGCAACTAGGGATTTAAACATTAAATGAATAGGTTAACAAACAGGGATTGTGCAGTATTATGTGTAAGCCATTGATTTAATCAGATGAACACTGATAGTGCTAATGATTAGTTTATTGCTCCAATTTCCACACTAGCCTACATTTTAGTTGCATGTCAGCCACTTTTTCAACTCAGAACCTGAAAATTGTGACTTCCAAGAATAAATCAAGCTAGCTTTAGGCTTCAAACATTAGGATTTTGAGCTAAGCAGCCACCTAGCAGTTATTGTTACTCAGTCCTCTAACATATTAGCACACAATTAACAAAAAGTGTTTTATAGGTTGTATTTAACAAGCTATTGAAATTTACATAGAAGTGAAACTGTAGTGTTTTAATAACAACGTGCAGGCCACACAAGTTAAACCTAGCATTAGCTTGTAACACAGTTTATGCAAACATGTAGATGCACATGCAAACAAGAGAAAACGTCTTGCTCTATTAATGAGTATTTCTCATTTTTCTGTGCCAAACATATCAAGTTAAAGCAGGTCTCTACTTTGCATTGCAGCCTATAGTGCATGTCATTTAATAATATGACTTTTTAATTACTGAGTCAGAAAAATTCAATACAAGGGATAGAAACCTCAAGAATGTGGCTAAATATTAAAATAAAGCTACAAAAATAAAGGAAATATGTTTGTTTAGTGTCTGAATACATAAAATACATTTCTATCGGCTTGTGTTGCAAATAGCATTCAGCCTGGTCTCTTATTAAGTCCTCCTGTTTTTTTTTATTTGCAGCTAAATCATGGTTTAGTTGGGTGTATTCACAAGTCTAAGTTCATGCTTAGAAACCGTATGGATCACAGAGAGACCTTAATATTGTGCAGTTGTATCATATTTTTTTCCACATTTATTTATTAACAGCAAAATGAAACGAATAATGTACTTTATGATTTATGACTTTAACTTACTTTTCTGTCTCACATCAAATGTGTCCCTGACCAAGGAAGAATATGAGAATAGAACAAAGGAAGAATATGTGTACAAATCTATATGTATATATATATATATATTAAAAAAGATAAACTGTTGAAGAGCAGATACGGGTATTTTTACAAATAAAAATAAAAAGGTTGAAGTAGAAGCATTATGGAGAAAAAATGACATCTGCTGTATGTTCTTCAGCTACTCAGATTCTCAGCTACTTGGTGTCTGATCAGATTTACTAAAAGACAAAGACATTTTTTAGCTGTCAGTCTTTCATGAAGGAGTAAACCTCAAATAAAGCTTAAATGGAAAATATGTGTAAACCCGTCTGGAAAATCCTCCTCAGCTCTTTCAATTCCAGGAAGTTCCACACCCTCGCTGCACCATCCGTCTCCCACACAGAAGCCAATTAGCTTTCAGAGGTACAAAGTGTGAGAGTGAGCCATAAGTCTGTTTTCCACATCAAAGATTACAATCAAGTGTCTGTGTCGTGCACTTTTACAGTGACCTCGATGTTCGGCCTTGTCTATTGTGTGGCAGGTGTGCTCTTCAGCTTACTGAAGAAGCTCTCAGAAAGATTTTGATCTCAAACCAGCATTCATGCGCACTTAAGCCTCAACATCTCTGGCCTTTTCCAGAACAGTTGTGAGTTATGTCAAGGCATTCCTCAGTGTTGAGCAACGAGTACATTTCTGATTGCAGAGCTTCAGTATGAAATGCATTGTTTATTATAATTTAAAATTTGGAATTAATGTAACCAGTGCAGTTAGATTTGGTTAAATTATAATAAATACAACTTCAATGCTTGGAAAGTATTCATTCCTGTTAAACTTTTTCACTTGTTAGGTGACTTCTGAAGGTACAACACAGCGCTGGATTTTATTTTGAGGTATCAGAGTGAAGGTGGCTGAATACAAACTTTTCAAATTCGTATGGTTAAACATAACTGAAAACTACCCATAATATTCCTTCCATTTCCCAATTATGCACTGTTAAAACTGTTTTTTCTTTTTTTTCATTCTCCTTTAGCAGTTGCTGCGTTCTTTATGTCCCACAGGGAAAAGGTCCAGATTAAATCATTTCCTCTTACATTGTGATACTTCAGAGGTTGGACTTCACTCAGCTTTTGTGTAACACTCTCCAACAGTGCCTCTCTACGCAAATAGGGGAAACATTTTTAACATTTCAACACAGAGAAAGAGAGGTGAAGCTCTTATCCAAGCAAGTATAGAAATTGGAGGATTTAAAATGTTTGACCTCATTTGCCTAAAGATTGTAACCAACAGAGCTGTGTACAAAACAAAGACACTGAATTGAATTCAAGCATTTAACTATATGAAAATTAATAAAGACAATTAACCCACAATCAGGTGAGGTGGCTCAGTGGGAAAAGTAGTCCCCAAAAGTTGTACGTTTGACCCCAACTCCCTGTCGATGTGCCCCTGGGCAAGGCACTTATCCCCAAATTGCCTACCAGTCTGTGCATCGGTGTATGAATGTGTGCGTGTTTGTGAGTGTGAATGGGTGAATGTGGCTCTAGAGCATGGGTGTCCAGCTCCAGTTCTCAAGGTCTGGTGTCTGGCCAGTGTTTGGCTGTTCCAACATAGATGGTTCAAATGGTCCACCTACCTCCTCAGCATGTCATAAAGCTCTGCAGAGGCCTGCTAATGAACCATCATTTGGTTCAGCTGTGTTTAACCAGGGAAAGAAGTAAAACATACAGGACTCTTGAGGACTGACTTTAAACACCACTATGTAAATTGATACATATAGATGCATTGAGAGCTGCCACCCAATGACAACATGATTTATATAGGGAGTCTCTCTTCCTTTCCCTGTTTAATTACAGAACTGTTGCTTGGTTTGCTGGAGGAGTATGCAGCTGAGTGTCACCTTCTACCACCTAGAACAACCTCGACTCTACAGCAACTCGTCACCAAATCTTCTGAGTTTTACAGTTACTGCTGGCCCCTTCTAAGAAATTCAGAGTTGTTCAGTCTCATTTGTTAAATGTACCTGAAAATAACAACCTTTAAGCAGGTATTAAACATAGTTTTCATTAAGCTCATATGTTTGCATTAAAAATGTTTTTTACTGGTCTGATGTAATATTCTAATGTTATCTAATATTATGTTTTTATTAGCTTTAAGCAGAAAATCATTTGAAACATAAATCTGTCTGTAATTAATGCTTTTTATGTGTTTTACTAAGTCAATTAAGTTACTGAACTCAATTAACTTTTCAGTAATATCCTACTTTTTTGAATGGGTCTGTATTTTGAATACATTTCAACTGTTAAATCTTCTAGAGAAACACATTATGTTTTTATAAATTGTGCATTCTATGTTTCGTCAGTAATATTACCTCCAGCAATATAATTTTTCTTTAAGTATAAAGAAAAGAATGTTTTTACACATTTAATTATATTCAAAATGTCTTGTGTCTGTTTGATCTGCTGACTGGGTAAAAATTGAAGAGTGTGCGAAGATGTCATGAGGACAAGGAAGTTAAAACCTGTACAGCAAAGAAGACATGTAAACTTTGTTTTCTTACTTTGTTGACATTAAATTAATAAATGTTTCTCATTTTTTCCTCTTCCCTAAATGCCAGACTAGTGAGGAAAATATTATTTTTAGACATTATATTATTAAACATAAAAGCAACATGTCAAAACATCAGCTGGGAGGGCTCAGCTGGCACACACCGCTGTAACATACCACTAGATTAATTACAAAGTGGTTTAATACTGACAATGTCAATGTTTTAGAGTAGCCATCACAAACCCCTGATCTCAGTCTCATAGAAAATTTGTGTTCAGAGTTGAAAAGGTGTTTTGAGCAAAGTGGCAACAAACTTGACACAGTTACACCAGTTCTGTCTGGAGTAAAGGCCAGAAATTTCAGTAAACTATTTTCAGAAACTTATGAAAGGATGCCCAAAATGTTTGACCCAACTCATAGAGTTTAGATTTGGTGTAAACTTTGGAATCCTGCAAACCTACAAAGTGCCTTTTTAATCAAACCACGGCATGAGGTAAAATAGCTCTTGTAAAAAGTAACAAGATTTTGTTTTTTGGTTTTTTTGCAGTATTTTGATGTCACTGGAAGTTTAGTGTAGATCAAATTTGCTGGAGACTCAGCCAGTGGCTGTTCTTGCATAAATTGCACAATAAGTGATTGGGAAATGATCTAAATTCTGGGGCAAAATAAATATTGGAGTCCCACACAAATCACATAAAACATCAAGCACCATCTCCCTGCAGACTGCACCTGTCAAAAAATAATGGAAAACCTGTCAAGATGCAACTGGCAGATAAGTTATATTTTTTTTAATCTGGTGCTTGTGCTCCTTTCTATGCCGCCCTGGGCAACCACTCAACTGGACAATGTCACAAACTCCCCTGGGCTCAACAATAAAATAAGTATCTAAAGAATCAAAAGCAACTTTATCCTTGGGGAAAAAAAAGAAGAAAAAACAAAATTGTCGAGTTTCATAAATATATAAAAAGTAGATTTTTATTGTAAAATGAAACAATGGCTGTTTAATTTATATTTTGAAGTTAAAGAAAACTTTTATAAAAAGGGTAAAAATATACAATGTAGGATAGAATGAAGTTAGTTGAGTCCTTTGTAAATAATGGAAATAGTCTGTTGTTAACTTATATGCAGTTAATACAGATAAAAGAAAATGTAAAGTCACTATTTCCTGTTTACTTAAAAATAATTTTTTATTTTATTATAATTTTCATTTATCTGTAATGTGTCACGGTGTGACATTTTGGGCTTTGGTTTTGGTGTCTGGTGAGGGTTTATTTTGTCTAAATGTTTCTATTTTGGTTTTTGCATCATGTTTATTTGTTTCTTTTCCTCCCCCTACCATCTCCTTGTGTGTACTCTGTTCCTCTAACTCTTAGTTCTTTTTGTTGTTGCTTTCTTATTATTTTTTGTATTATTATTATTATTATTATTATTCACCTTTGGATTCTTATTTAGTATCTCTGTGTTTAGTTATGGTTTGGTATTTGTTCTTATTCCAGCTTTAGTTATTTTTTACATTTGTTTATTTTGTAATTTAGATTCTTTTGGGCTCTTGTTTATTTCTTAGGTTATTGTTTTAGTTTCTCTGTTTACTTTAGTTCATAGTTATTCTAGTTCTTTATTTCCTCCTCTGCTTTATGCTCTTGCTTAGTTTGTGTTTTCTGTTTGTTTCTTCCTTTCACTCTTCCTCAGCCTTTGTATTTGTTTCACCTGTTCCTTCTGCTTCCCTGCCTCCTTGTCACACCTGTTCTCTGTTCCCTTGATTACCTGCCTTTGTCTTTCCACAGTATATTAGTTAGTTTGGTGTTGGCTCCTCCTGTTCTCTACCCATGTATTTGTGCTGAGTTCTTGTAATTCTTGTAAGTTTTTGCATCTGGACCTTTGTTTGTATCTACAGTGCCTTGATTAGTCTCTTTGGAAAATCTCTGGAAATAAAGCTGAAGACTTTTTACAACATGTTGCTGCCCAGCTTTTGTCTGCACTTTGGTCCGAGTCAAAACCACATCTTGACATAATGTTTGTCACTGAAATTCATCCAGAAAGGTCAAGGAGCTGTGTGTGGCCCCAGAGCAGTAGGTTGCAGCCCCCCACTTTAAACATTTGTAGCTGTTAATTTTAAACATAAAAATGTGGCAGTGTTTAGCAGGGAGCTTTTAAATGTCAACAATGTTTGTTATAATATGGCATATTGTGACCCAGCAGTGACTGCAGCCAACATTTCCTTTAATCAACTAACTAAACTGCCTCTCACCTGTTGTGGGAGGATAAAGATCCTTCAAACTTATTAACAAATGTTTACATTCTTGAGAATAAAATCTTTAAAGCTGAGCAGGTAAATTATAGAAAAACTGAGTGACTCCTCCACTGAGCTTTCAAGCTGGTGACAGATAATTGTTTTAATTAAAGCACAGAACAACAGTGGTATTTAAGTACTTTGAAGCATACTTTCCAAACTTAAGCATCTGTGCAGCAGTGTACAGGTCCTTCTCAAAATATTAGCATATTGTGATAAAGTTCATTATTTTCCATAATGTCATGATGAAAATTTAACATGCATATATTTTAGATTCATTGCACACTAACTGAAATATTTCAGGTCTTTTATTGTCTTAATATGGATGATTTTGGCATACAGCTCATGAAAACCCAAAATTCCTATCTCACAAAATTAGCATATCATTAAAAGGGTCTCTAAACGAGCTATGAACCTAATCATCTGAATCAACGAGTTAACTCTAAACACCTGCAAAAGATTCCTGAGGCCTTTAAAACTCTCAGCCTGGTTCATCACTCAAAACCCCAATCATGGGTAAGACTGCCGACCTGACTGCTGTCCAGAAGGCCACTATTGACACCCTCAAGCAAGAGGGTAAGACACAGAAAGAAATTTCTGAACGAATAGGCTGTTCCCAGAGTGCTGTATCAAGGTACCTCAGTGGGAAGTCTGTGGGAAGGAAAAAGTGTGGCAGAAAACGCTGCACAACGAGAAGAGGTGACCGGACCCTGAGGAAGATTGTGGAGAAGGGCCGATTCCAGACCTTGGGGGACCTGCGGAAGCAGTGGACTGAGTGTGGAGTAGAAACATCCAGAGCCATCGTGCACAGGTGTGTGCAGGAAATGGGCTACAGGTGCCGCATTCCCCAGACCTGGGCTACAGAGAAGCAGCACTGGACTGTTGCTCAGTGGTCCAAAGTACTTTTTTCGGATGGAAGCAAATTCTGCATGTCATTCGGAAATCAAGGTGCCAGAGTCTGGAGGAAGACTGGGGAGAAGGAAATGCCAAAATGCCAGAAGTCCAGTGTCAAGTACCCACAGTCAGTGATGGTCTGGGGTGCCGTGTCAGCTGCTGGTGTTGGTCCACTGTGTTTTATCAAGGGCAGGGTCAATGCAGCTAGCTATCAGGAGATTTTGGAGCACTTCATGCTTCCATCTGCTGAAAAGCTTTATGGAGATGAAGATTTCATTTTTCAGCACGACCTGGCACCTGCTCACAGTGCCAAAACCACTGGTAAATGGTTTACGGACCATGGTATCACTGTGCTCAATTGGCCTGCCAACTCTCCTGACCTGAACCCTATAGAGAATCTGTGGGATATTGTGAAGAGAACGTTGAGAGACTCAAGACCCAACACTCTGGATGAGCTAAAGGCCGCTATCGAAGCATCCTGGGCCTCCATAAGACCTCAGCAGTGCCACAGGCTGATTGCCTCCATGCCACGCCGCATTGAAGCAGTCATTTCTGCAAAAGGATTCCCGACCAAGTATTGAGTGCATAACTGTACATGATTATTTGAAGGTTGATGTTTTTTGTATTAAAAACACTTTTCTTTTATTGGTCGGATGAAATATGCTAATTTTGTGAGATAGGAATTTTGGGTTTTCATGAGCTGTATGCCAAAATCATCCGTATTAAGACAATAAAAGACCTGAAATATTTCAGTTAGTGTGCAATGAATCTAAAATATATGAATGTTAAATTTTCATCATGACATTATGGAAAATAATGAACTTTATCACAATATGCTAATATTTTGAGAAGGACCTGTATGTCTCACTAGAACATGATTTCAGTTAAATTACAAAACCAAAATCTGTTATTTATTTCTAATCCCACAATATCAATGGTAAAAACGATCTGGAATGTGTCTTTTTGTTGTTGTTTATTGGTAAAACCATAAAGGAGAATTTGTACAGTCATGGTTAAAAGAAAGTACACCCTCTTTCAATTCTAGGTTTTTAACAGATAAATTATTTTGTTTATACAATGTTCTATAATAATTAATTATTAAAACCAGCCTCAAGTGTACAAAACTACATACTTCAGATTCTACCATCATCACTCATTTAGTGAAGATAAAATCCCAATGAGACAAAACAAAAACATTTGCTAGTTGCTGTAACATCGATTCAGGAGCTGCGATTAGATATTTCCCGTAGGTCCATTTTCATATCCAATTATGGAAGTACTTACTTTTTTACCGGCTTCTTGACCACATTGGCAGCATAAGACCCAGGAGAACATTAGATTATGGTGGATAACCATTATTGTTAGAATTCTCATTTTAAACTTTTACTGTGACTTAAAACACAATAAGGACACCAGAAATGGTTTAAAACGCATGCTCACATAAATTTTGATAATCTTATAACTGATGGCTAGCTCTGCTGCAGTGGTAAACAGGAATAAGTGAAATATTTATTCTTGTCTGGCTTTATTACAGAGTTCACAACATTTTTATTAGCTTTAACTCCAATAAAATATCTTCTTTGCTGCAGAGTTTCTGTTGGGTTTAGCTATATTTTTAAACATCGCATGATGCTAATGCTAATACATTGTTGTTAGCCGGATTACACCTGAAACAAAAAAAATGCACAAATATGTTACCACAGTGAAATCTGATTTTTAAGGGCTAAAGTGGATGTTTGTAATTTTACTCGGTTTGTATCCTGCCTGGAGCCAGACTCAAGTCTGAGGCTAATGTAGCAATGCAACTTGGACACAAATAGTAGAGCTTACATAAAAACAGCTTTTCCTCTATTCTAATGTTGAGAGAGTTCTTCTCAGGTTTTTAATCTTCATGCAAATACATTTCACAAGAAATCTCCATTGTGGGAAATAATCATCTGTTAGCATCAATGCTAACTCATAGCTTAATGTAAAACTCCACTAGAAAAAACCCTTTGAAACCCAAAACCAATAAAAAACTAATCTTAAAAACCTGAAGGTCTGCTGGTTGCCATTTCTCTTTAGTGATGATTTGCGACTGTGATGATTTTTTGGGGGGAAAGTTTGTTTTTATTTAATCAGATATTTGTATCAGTGTTCACAATGTGAAGAGCAGCACCTTTCATGTTGCTTTGTTTTAGGCTTCATGATTTGTCAGTTGCCTTAACTTTGATGAAAATAGGAGTCTTACAAATCATTAGTTAATAGTTACTCTGAAGTTTTCATACACTCATCAGGGCTATTAATGTCACAGTAATTTAGCTTTTTAATTAATCATTTGAAAACAAATTTTCACATGGAAATTAATTATAGAGTAAACGTCAGTGAATATAATAAGAACTGGATACACACGTTTCAGCTCATGGCTTTTCTCAAAAAAACACAAAGTCCAAATTATACACACAGACTCAAATACAGTGCCTTGCGAAAGTACTCGGCCCCCTTGAACGGTCAACCTCTTGCCACATTTCAGGCTTCAAACATAAAGATATAAAATTCTAGTTTTTTGTGAAGAATCAACAATAATTGGGACACAATCGGGAAGTGGAATAAAATTTATTGGATGTGTCAAACTTGTTTAACAAATAAAAAACTGAAAAGTGGGACGTGCAATATTATTCGGCCCCTTTGCGTTAATACTTTGTAGCTCCACCCTTTGCTGCAATTACAGCTGCAAGTCTCTTGGCGTATGTCTCTATCAGTTTTTCACATCAAGAGACTGAAATTCTTGCCCATTCTTCCTTGCAAAACAGCTTGAGCTCAGTGAGGTTGGATGGAGAGCGTTCGTGAACAGCAGTCTTCAGCTCTTTCTACAGATTCTTGATTGGATTCAGGTCTGGACTTTAACTTGGCCACTCCAACACCTGGATACATTTATTTGTGAACCATTCCATTGTAGATTTGGCTTTATGTTTTGGATCAAAATCTCCATCCCAGTCTCAGGTCTCTTGCAGACTCCAACAGGTTTTCTTCCAGAATGGTCCTGTGTTTGGCCCCATCCATCTTCCCATCAATTTGGACCATCTTCCCTGTCCCTGCTGACGAAAAGCAGGCCCAAACCATGATATGATTGCTTGCACAGTGCTCTAGGGATGTTTAAAACTTGGGAAATCTTTTTGTATCCAAATCCGGCGTTAAACTTCTCCACAACAGTATCTCAGACCTGCCTGGTGTGTTCCTTGGTCTTCATGATGCTCTCTACGCTTTGAACAGAACCCTGAGACTATCACAGAGCAGGTCCATTTATATGGAGACTTGATTACACACAGGTGGATTCTATTTATCATCATCAGTCTTTTGGGACAACATTGGATCATTCAGAGATCCTCACTGAACTTCTAGTGAGTTTGCTGCACTGAAAGTGAAGGGGCCGAATAATATTGAACGCCCCACTTTTCAGTTTTTTATTTGTTAAACAAGTTTGACACATCCAATAAATTTTATTCCATTTCACGATTGTGTCCCACTTGTTGATTCTTCACAAAAAATTAGAATTTAATATCTTTATGTTTGAAGCCTGAAATGTGGCAAGAGGTTGAAAAGTTCAAGGGGCTGAGTACTTCCGCAAGGCACTGTATATGCATTCACCCTCAACAATTTGGTTAAATTTCCCTTAGGGAGCTGCTCCATGACCATATGCTTTTTGTAGCCAACAACAAGCTTCTGGCATAAGTTATTTATCTACCCTTTTTATCAGAAATGGTAGAGCACATTTAAATTTGTTTTCTGTCGCAGATCCGGCTTTTAATATCTCACAGATTTTTAAAATGGTTGAGGTCAACGCCATTCCAGATGCTTTTTGTATTCCAAAACCAGTCTTGATATGTGTTTGGGACCATTTCCCTGTTGGTACATCCAACAATGTCCATGTTTCAAACATGTAGCTTTTGATTTAAAATAAAGTTGAAGAAGTTGAAGGTAGGGTACCTTAATCATTATTTCATATACTTTATGTAATACACTAGTGTCACTATTAAAGTCACTGTTGATGGTTTTGTTGTATTTGAAAGCCTCACATAGACTTTTTCAAACACATTTCTTGTCAACAAATTTAAGAAGATGAGTTGTAAGAATTTTGTTTTTTCACATATCATTGCATACATCTTTTATGAATTCAAGGACTTAAAACTCTAATGTGGCAAGTTTGCTACCATACATTTCTGTACCAAGAAACTAAGCAGCGTATTAGAAATTTCTACAAAGTGATAAAGATGCTAAAGTGTGATCAAGATAAACACAAAAAAGTATCCAAAGATTAGTTAGACGTGTATGAATGTATTTGAGTCTGGAAAAAGAACAGGTGAAAAATATTTTTAGAAGTCTACAATTATTTCTGACATTGATGCTCATGATGATTGCAAGTCATATGTAAACTTAAACATATCTCTTCAAAATGTTTAACTCTTCTTTTCGACAGTGTCATGACAGATTTACGTTCTCATACTCCCCATGGTCAGAGTCCTCCAGATCGATACCCGGCACCAGGCTGTAGTACTCAGTGGACTGAGTCATATAAGCCTTCTCCCTGTCAGCCGAGTCCTTCATCACTTCTGTCACACTGACCGTGTCCAGCTCTGTCTTGCTGGCCTCGTCGGGCTCCTGGGAACCTTGCCTTCTCTCTGTGGAGCTAGAGCAGGAGACTCGGGGAAGAGACTCCACTGGGCTAAGCTTGATCTCCACCTCCTCGTAGATGTCCCGAGTGCTACCAAGGAGCGCCGAAGCCGGTCGAAGAAGCAGCTGGTTGTTTAGGATCCCCTCTTTCCCACGGTCAGCTCTGCCCTGCTCGGCACCTGAAGGCTGCTGTTTGTTGTCGTGTTTATAGTTGTTGTAACCAAAGTTGGGAGTCCTCTTTTTGGAGGAGCTGAAAGCAGATGTTTCCTTTTTCTTCCTCTTCCTTCCACAGCACCAGCAGAGCAGCAAGGCAGAAAGGATGAGCAAGGGCAGCACGATGAAGAGCGCTGTAAGGCCGGCTGGGCGACAAATGTCACTGATCTTCAGCGACCACACGGTCCTCCGGACCAGGTGTCTAGGTGAGTAGCACGTCAAGTTCCCCACGAGATCCTCCAGTCTGGTGGTCCTGTTAGCCTGCCTGCCTGCCTCCAGCCCTTCCAGTAGCAAACAGGAGCATTCCCAGAGGTTCCCATCCAGATCTAGTCTCTGAAGACTAGGTATCTGAAATACATCATCAGGAAGGGAATGTAGTTGGTTCCCCTGCAGATCCAGCTTCTGGAGACTATCAGAGTCCTGTAGAAAGCCTTGGGGAAGCTCCTGAAGGAGGTTCTCACTTAGGTCCACCTCGGTAAGACTAGGCTGGCCTGCCAGGAACTGCTTTGGCAACGCTCTCAGTTTGTTATGATCTAAATAAACTCTCTGCAGTGCAGAAGCTTGTTTACCACTAATATAAATAAAGCTGATGTTACAGTTGGAGAGATCCAGAATCTGTACATTGGTCCCATTGCTAAACACAGCCCAGTGCACATGACTGAAGGTAGAGCTGGAGAAGTTCAAGCAACAGGCATCAGCAGGAATCTCTGAGGGAAACTGGGACAAAACAGTAGCTGCTGGACAAACACATCCACGAACTGGTCCGGTCAGCAACAGCAAGGTAAAAATCACAAGAAGGTACCACTGGAGAACCATCTCTGCAACACAAATCACAGGAAAAATGACCTCATCAGCACAAATCCCTACAGTGACCCACTCTGCTTCCTCCTCCACCCTACCTGCCTCCCAGTCTGTCCCACGGAGCAAGATGGAAGCTGATATATGGTGGTAAACTCAGCAGCTTCTCTGAGGACTCCTGTTTGCTTTGAGGACTGTAAAAGTTGGCATGGCGACAGGGATCACTGGGGAGCGGCAGTCCTCTGCAGGAGAGAAAACAGATGCTCCAGTGAAGGTTTCGCTGTGTATTACAAGACAAAGACAAAGATCTTAATTTAAATTTTTTTTAAAGAAATTTGTCAAACTTTCTGTGGAGGCATAACCTTCATGTTTTATTGCCCCAGAAGCAATCCTATGTATTTGATTTACTACAGCATCATGTTTGGACTGGTGTGTAATATCAGTGATAGCACGTCTTGTTTTATTACCATTTAAAGCACTCCCCCTGTTTTAGTGAGGAGGTGATTGTGCTCTAGGAACAAAGGAGCAGGGTGGTTGTGAACTTAAAGCGTGCATTCTTGCTGCTCATGGACACCGAAACCACAACTTTAAAACCTGAACAAGAGTTAATTTATTTTAGTAATTCAATTTAAAAAGTGAAACGTATACATTATATTTTCTCAGAAAAATGTGAATATCACGTAAGACCAATAAAAAATAATTTTTTATACAGAAAATGGACAATGTCAGCCTGATGAAAAGTATATCTGGCTGGTGCCAACGTCCAATAGGCATTGAGCGAGTGGCGGGGTACAACCCAGACAGATGCCCATTCCATCACAGGATGGATTTAAAATTAAAACACTTTATTTACTTTTATCTGAAAAGAACACTTTGGACCACTGAGCAATAGTCCACTATGAGGCCTTTTTCTCCTTATCCCAGCAAAGACTTTTATGACATTATCTCCAGTTCAGGAGTGGCTTAATACAAGGAAGGTGCAGTTGTAGACCATGTCTTGGATAAGTTGGTGTTTGGTTGCTCTGGAAGCTCTGACCCTAGCTTTAGTCCACACCTTGTAAATCTCCCCAAGATTCTTGACTGTTGCTTACGCACCCTTTTCTACGACAGTTTTTTCTTATACTCAACCTTCCATCAATATGTTTGGAGACAGCACACTATGAAGAGACAGCTTTTTTAGATTTTTTGATGTTTTGAGGTTTACCCTCTGATTATCTGCTGCACAACTGAAAGTCGCCAGTCTTCCCCATGACTGTGTAGCCCATAACATTACATTTCTGTGCTAAAAAATTTTTTTTATCGGGTTTATTTGATATTCAAATTAGGGAAAAACGGAATTTTGGAGTTTCTTCAGCTAAAAGCAATTCAATTAAAAACCAACATATACCGTTTACACGGCAAAGCGTCCACAAACTGGCACTGAAGAGGGTCTTTTTTCACACCTCCATTTGCTGTCACCTTATTTTTTATTTCTGTTTTGAGAGACGAAAACACATGGGAAAAACTAATGTTTCCAAGGCACAAATAAACTAATTACTGGTCACATCCTGAAATACTGGTTTACAGTGTGGCTGTCTCAGCCTAACTGCAGCACATGTGGTGAACATAAACAAGGCCTGCCATCCCTAAATGACCTACTGTACATGTGAAGCAAACAGGATGCAGGAAAGGGTGTTTGTTTTAACAGTGATGATGCAAGCTGGTCTCCAGTGCTGAAGACAGGAGCTTCATGTGATCACGTTGACAACAATTGTACACAAAGTACATTCAGCTTATGAAGTAAAGAGTAAGAAGATGATATTCAAATATGCAATTAATTCTGAGGCCAACAATACTTATCACGATAAATATGCGACAAATAAAATGCTGCAACATGAAGGTTTTGTCCTTCATCCCATGTTTCTTTGCTGCAACAACCTATAAAGCAGCATAATTATTAAAGGGGTTCTGGTTAGCTTAGATGATCCACACTAAAAGATGATCATTGCATTGTGCTCCAACTGAGAACCCCATTAAAACTGCAACTGCTATCTGGATACAAAGAGCAGTTTTTTCTGATGACTTCATTTATAAAGGGGAAAAAACTATCCAAACCAATCTGATCCTATGTGAAGAAGTAAGTCCTGCCTTTGTTAAAGATACTTGAAAGGGATTAACTTAATTTTGTTAGCTCAGTTTCACTCACCTAACCCAGGCATGAATACTTCCTGACCTGCAGAATTAAGAAGCCCCTTAAAAAGACAACATGAAGTAAGCTAAAATACCTCAAAAACCAATCCATCAAATCCTGATCTAAAGAAGTTAAAGAACAAATGAGATACAAAGTAACTGGCATCTATCAGTCTGGAAAGGGTCAAAGGGCCATTTGTGAGGCTTCGGAGAACCACAGTGAGAACCTTTGTCTACAGAGGAGCGGCCAAAAGCACAACAACTGATCCAGGAGGTCACAAATGAACACAGAACAACATCTAAAGCTCAGGGAGGAAATCTGTTCATTTAAAACGTTCAACATGTAAATGAATTATTTTGCAAAAAACATACTTTTTTAGCACCAGCAGACAAAAAAAGGGACATATTTACTCTTGTGCATATGAGCTGACTCCCAGCATCCCTTCATAAAGCTGGGTTATTTCTCCTGGAATTACAGGACTTATAATAACATTGTTACTGTCGCAGAAGCCAGTGGGAATCTTTGAAGATATATAAACAAAATAATTATTTTCCACATTGTTTAAGGTCAAGTAATTTAGGCCTGGCTTGGATTAAAGATAAAGATAATGGCTAAAATTATCGCTAAACAAAGAATGGTGTGTTTTTTTTATTTTAAAGGTCATCTGTGCTGTCTGCATAAGCACTGAATAAAAGCAAAACTTGAATGTGGAACAGCTGTAAAGTCTTTTGATTTCCCACGACCCGACCTTTACTTTTTTAATGTGATGCAAAGCAAAAAGATGCAAAGTAAAAAAGACAAGAATGGGCTATTTCTGAGAATATCAGCAGGTCCAGCGAGACTCTTAAACAAAGGCAGGAAATGAGGGTCTATAGAAAGAAACCGAGCGCGTTTATGTGCTTTCTGTAACAAACTGTTTCTAAATAAACCTAAATCGACATTTCTTGCTGCAATCTCCTGTTAATTATTTGCTGGCTACAGCTGCAGAGAGTCAGGGATTTATTGGTCCAACATACAGGCTGAACTGTCCAACCCGGCAAACATGTTATTTAGCAGACATAGAAGCACGTATCTGTTGTTAGTGAGATCCAGATTATGCCCCCTTTGACCTCAGTTTGGGTCGACACAAACTTCAGAACATATCAATGCCACAGATCAACCATACACTCGTTTCACAGACAGAAAGAATCACAGTAAGAAGATTGGAATTAAAATTCACACAGTTCACAGATTAAATTGTTAAAAGTGAAAATTTTAACTATTGTTAGGCATTACTTAACAGATAAAAAGAAAAAGGTTGATCTATGTTAGATAAACTGTCTTCATGGACTGTATTCCTACACTGAAACTAAGAATACAGCAGAGAGAGGTTAAAACAAAGACAAAGGTGACATTAACATGATATAAGGACAAATATTTGGTTTGTTTTTGGAAAATAAACCAGTTGTTAGCTGTTTTTTTCATTACACTGGTAAAAAATTAGATAAGAGATGCCCAGCTTAACAATTCATATTGATGACTATATCTGGAGACAAGCTATTCATCGTTTCATTATATCGTTATATAAAGTTAAAGTTTATTTTCCCTTCTGCTCTTTTTACAAAAACAGATTTCTATGTATTTTGTTGAGATTTTATGTGATAGACCAACAAGATGCAAGATAAATCTGAAAAACATGTTTCAGAATCCATACTGTGTGCATTCTGCTCCCATTTCCCTAAAACCTCTAAATAAAATCCAATGTAACCAATTGCTTTCAGAGGTCAGACAGGTCAGGGATGGAGTTGTGGAGAAGATTAAAGCAACATCCCAAGCTTTGAATCACAGCAACTCAACTAAATTGACCTGCCAGGTAAGAAATGTTATAATCAGAGAAGTAGATAAGAGATGTGTTGTAACTCTGGAGGAGCTGCATAGATTCACAGCTCAAGTGGCAGAATCTCTTGACTGGACGACTATACAGGTCCTTCTCAAAATATTAGCATATTGTGATAAAGTTCATTATTTTCCATAATGTCATGATGAAAATTTAACATTCATATATTTTAGATTCATTGCACACTAACTGAAATATTTCAGGTCTTTTATTGTCTTAATACGGATGATTTTGGCATACAGCTCATGAAAACCCAAAATTCCTATCTCACAAAATTAGCATATCATTAAAAGGGTCTCTAAACGAGCTATGAACCTAATCATCTGAATCAACGAGTTAACTCTAAACACCTGCAAAAGATTCCTGAGGCCTTTAAAACTCCCAGCCTGGTTCATCACTCAAAACCCCAATCATGGGTAAGACTGCCGACCTGACTGCTGTCCAGAAGGCCACTATTGACACCCTCAAGCAAGAGGGTAAGACACAGAAAGAAATTTCTGAACGAATAGGCTGTTCCCAGAGTGCTGTATCAAGGCACCTCAGTGGGAAGTCTGTGGGAAGGAAAAAGTGTGGCAGAAAACGCTGCACAACGAGAAGAGGTGACCGGACCCTGAGGAAGATTGTGGAGAAGGGCCGATTCCAGACCTTGGGGGACCTGCGGAAGCAGTGGACTGAGTCTGGAGTAAAAACATCCAGAGCCACCGTGCACAGGCGTGTGCAGGAAATGGGCTACAGGTGCCGCATTCCCCAGGTCAAGCCACTTTTGAACCAGAAACAGCGGCAGAAGCGCCTGACCTGGGCTACAGAGAAGCAGCACTGGACTGTTGCTCAGTGGTCCAAAGTACTTTTTTCGGATGAAAGCAAATTCTGCATGTCATTCGGAAATCAAGGTGCCAGAGTCTGGAGGAAGACTGGGGAGAAGGAAATGCCAAAATGCCAGAAGTCCAGTGTCAAGTACCCACAGTCAGTGATGGTCTGGGGTGCCGTGTCAGCTGCTGGTGTTGGTCCACTGTGTTTTATCAAGGGCAGGGTCAATGCAGCTAGCTATCAGGAGATTTTGGAGCACTTCATGCTTCCATCTGCTGAAAAGCTTTATGGAGATGAAGATTTCATTTTTCAGCACGACCTGGCACCTGCTCACAGTGTCAAAACCACTGGTAAATGGTTTACTGACCATGGTATCACTGTGCTCAATTGGCCTGCCAACTCTCCTGACCTGAACCCCATAGAGAATCTGTGGGATATTGTGAAGAGAACGTTGAGAGACTCAAGACCCAACACTCTGGATGAGCTAAAGGCCGCTATCGAAGCATCCTGGGCCTCCATAAGACCTCAGCAGTGCCACAGGCTGATTGCCTCCATGCCACGCCGCATTGAAGCAGTCATTTCTGCCAAAGGATTCCCGACCAAGTATTGAGTGCATAACTGTACATGATTATTTGAAGGTTGACGTTTTTTGTATTAAAAACACTTTTCTTTTATTGGTCGGATGAAATATGCTAATTTTGTGAGATAGGAATTTTGGGTTTTCATGAGCTGTATGCCAAAATCATCCGTATTAAGACAATAAAAGACCTGAAATATATCAGTTAGTGTGCAATGAATCTAAAATATATGAATGTTACATTTTCATCATGACATTATGGAAAATAATGAACTTTATCACAATGTGCTAATATTTTGAGAAGGACCTGTAAAATGAGCACTAAATAAATCTGACCTCTGTGGAAGAGGGGCACCTATTACACACAACATTCCACTGTGAAACATGGTGGTGGCAGCATGATGCTGTTGGGCTACTTTTCTTCAGCAGGACAGAGAAACTGGCCAGAGTTAATGGGAAGATGGATGGAGCTAAATACAAGGGAATACTGGGAAGAAACCTGTTAGAGGCTACAAAAGACTTGAAACAAGGTTCACCTTCCAGCAGAACACCAACCTTAAACATAAAGCCCTACTTACAATCAAATGGTTTAAATCAAAGCATGTTTAGGTGCTAGAACGGCCCAGTCAAAGTCCAGACCTAAGTTTAACTGAGAATCTGCAGTGAGAATTGAACATTGATGCTCACAGATGCTTTTCATCCAATCTGATTGAGAAGAACAGGCAAACATTTCAGCCTCTTGATGCGTAAAGACAGTAGACGGTTTATAACACGACAAAAGAGTTCTCCAGATCACACTATTGAACTGATTGGGTTATCTTGAGATAAAAAAAATAATTTACTTGTGTTTTTAGGAAACCCACATAAAAGAAATGCCTGTATTTCTTGGGTTTAGTAAGTACCGCTTGTAGCAACAGTTCAGAACTATCACCAGATCCACTTTAGTGGAAAAGGGGTGAAAAAGATTTTGTAACAAATGACTGAAACTTTAAAGCTGCCAGGTGATTTAATAATTTACACTAACTCAGAAGATTTCCAGAAAATGACATAATATTAATGGTTTTTTTTCTTTATTAATTTCTTGAAGTTTTAGGTAGAGAGCAGTAAAAAGAAGAAGAAAATTAATATTTACTTCTTGCATTGGTGCAGGACGTTGCAAAGACAAAATTTGGACAGAAACACAGGTCCTAAAGTCCAGTCTGGTACCCTGTATGTTTTTGCTACCATCTAGTTTGTAACTATTAATAAAGATGTAGCGTCATCATTTACCTGCATTAATTCAAATTAATCATTTTTGAGTATTTTAGGAATTTTTTTTAACCCCTGTGGTGCTTTGTGTATATATATGGTATCCTACATGCCATGTCCTTTAGCTCCATGATTATTTGCATGCTGTGAGACCATGTGCAGGGCTTTTGTTTCAGTTGATAGCTATCAACAGATACACTGGAGCTGCATCAGTCTCATGTGCCTTGGTTATTTGATTAAATTTGAAAGTTTTAAACTAGGACAAAAATCTCCGCATTCTTCAAGATAACTGAGATGTCAAACTCCGGTCTGAGTCAGATAAGTGGAGTGAAGGTTGGGGCCGAATCTGACTGGAGGTTCCTGTATCAAACATTCAGAGTAAACACAGAAAAAGATGAGCTGATTACACCACACAGAACAAGAATACGCTGGCTGACCTTTTGAAAGTCTTAAAGAGTGAACGAGGATTTAAGTCTGGAGACTGTGAATGATCTCAGTCTCTAACAATGTGAGCTGCTGCTTCCTTTTCGGCAGCCAGGCCTCCTCTGAAATAACGGTTCCATGCATCCTTTCATCTGGATCTATTAGGGTCAAGGCTGCAGCTGCGGACACATGACGCAGGTCTCCTGTACTTTTAATGTCCAAAGGTTTAAATTTCAAGGCAACGTGCTACATTAAAACACACATTTTAAGTTATGAGAAATGGAAATAAACTTGACTTTATAACTGTGGTGTTTAACATGTTCTAATTACCCATTAAGCCCCTGCCCCAAGATTTGGCCTCAGTACCTTACTTATCTTTAGTTCAGTTTTAAGTTTGTACTGTAAATATGAGTAATCCAAGCTGTATATGATGACCAAAGTGACAGGTACAAAAAACAGTTAAATCACATATGTTTATTTATGGCAGTCCAAGTGTTAATAAAAGGTCAGCGAGGTGTTTTCTTACCTACTGTCTTGATCATGTCTGCAGCCTGTCGCTCTCTGAGACTCCCATGATGGAGGGTTCAGTCACACTCTGTGTCTTCTCTCTGTATCCCATCAACTCCTTGGGCTGTAGCTCTCCTCCTGATCCTCCTGCAGATCCAAGGGCGTATCTCCTCTGTGCGGAATGTGGAAACAGTCTCCTTTCTGAATGGGATTGTGTGAACAGGCGGTTTATTTATCTGAGAAGGAGTGTTGATAAGGTTTATCCGCACTCAGTGTCCGCTTAAGGAGACTTTATGTCGCTGTTTAACTTATTCTGTTCGACTGGTTTGATTCTGAAAGACTTCAGGGCAAAGTTTGAGCAGAGTCAACGCGGATTGACAGTAACAAAGCGCCACCTGGTGGCTGAAATTACAACTGCGAGAGTATGTCTCCCCCAGCTTGGCACATCTAGAGCATGAAGTGTCGGTCTGTTTTAGATTGGATGGAGAACGTCTACAAACAGCAATCCTCCATTTTTACTACAGATTCTTTAATCTGAGCTGCGCAGTTGGTAGCACTGTTGCCTTGCAGCAAAAGGTCCTGGGGTTTGAATCCCAGTACAGAATTTCCTTGTTGCTCTGGTTGGATGTTAAGGGTTGTTGTCCTGCTATAAGGTGAACCCAGTCTCAAGTCTTGCTACCTATAACAGGTTTCTTCCAGGATTGCCTTGCTTTGAGATAAAGCTTTCCTGTCTGTGCTGAAGAAAGCATCCCCACAGCATGATGCTGCCACCACCAATTTTCAATTGCAGATGGTGTGCTGATCAGGATGATTCGTTTTGGTCTCACATGATGGCCAAATTTATTAAGTATACAAGTACTAGTTATTCTATCAACATATCCCCGTTGAGCTGTAGAAAAATTGCAGGAGAAACCCCTTTTCCCAGGTTCTGTATGTGCTGAGGAAACACTGAATATAATAAAGGTTTATGAGCAGGTAGTAAGGCAATTATAGATTTGTAAATGAAAATATACCAGGGCAAGAGTCTGCATGAGGATAATGGTGGCCAGTTGACCAGTTGGTATGGTGGATAAGAGGCCTAACTCATGTGATGAATCTCAGGGCTCCATGTTAAACATCTGCAGAGAGTCAACTGGAGTGTTCATGTAAATGATGTCACTGTAGTCAGTATAAGGTAACAAGGTGGCTGCAACAAGTTGTTCTTTTTTTTACGTTAAATGAAAAACATGATTTATTTCTGTGAAAAATGCTTGTTTTATTTTTGTTTTTTTAACAAGATGTTTAAATTGATCAAATGTATTCAAATACCAAGATTTTTACAAGAAGACCCAAAACCACAGTTATCTTGTGCAGGCATAAATGAAGAGAACCACAAGGATTTTGATTTGAAAACAATAAATCCTTGGTTTTCTCAGCACATAGTCCCAGTTTGAGGTGGAACAAATGTGGCAGATTAATGTAGATGCAACTTGCAGACGATCAAACACCAGGGGAACTGTTACCAGTGAAAGTAAACAACTGTGTCATCAGCATAAAGACAAAGAGATAAATCAGGTGAATTCTGACCCAGATTATTAATTAAATTAGTAAAAAGCTTTGCCCTAATACAAAGCCTCGAGGCACATCTTTTTCTCCATTTAGTTAACAGGGGAGAGACCACTGTGTTGAACTCTCTGCTAGTAACCAGAAAGATCAAAAGATCTCTGGTATACCATGTGATAATCTACAGTGTAGATGCAACATACTATAAATGTAATGTGACAATATGTGAAAAAGTTTAAGGCATACAAAACTTTTGCAAGGCAATGAAATTGTTACATTTGAACAATTGCCGGAGAAGGGCTTACTGTGTAAAAATAAAATAATCTAGCTGAGGTACAGCAAAGGCTACTCAAATGGAAAATTACAGTTAAGGAAACACCTTTACAGAGACGAGGTAGGACTATTTGGACACATACACATAAGCTGTTTCTGGTTCCTGAACGTTTCAACCAACAGATGGCAGCATCAGCTCACTGAAGTCATCCACATCTGCTCTATTAGGTCTACCTCTATCTCAGGTCTAACATCCTCAGACATATTTCATGCACAAAGCTGGAATAAAACCCTTTAGCTTGGTCTTGACTAAGTATTCAACCTGGCAGATTCCATACTTTGGTGATTTATTTTGAAAATAAAAGAGACGTTTCTGACAAAATCATAAAAACCAACAAATACTGTTTTTATTTAGATGTAAAAGACAGAAGAATGTTTATACAGTCTATACAATGATCAGTGATAATGAGACATTTCTGATATGCTACAAAATCAGTGTAAACATTTCCTGGTTGGTCGGTTTTAAAGGGTATTTATGAGAAAGCAAAGAGTCCAGAGAGTTAATTGTAAACATCTCCCACCTTGCCCTCATTGTATATAAAACACTGTACAACAGATATGTTAAAGACAGCCCACTAAAGTAATGATGAAACATATATCTTTTAAAATAAAGCTTTCTTTAGGGTTAGTTTGTTTTGTTCTCTTTCACTCTGCACATTTTTTCTTTACAGTTTATAGAGTATTTCTGTACATTCACTCTGACACTAGGGAGCAGCTGACTCATTTTGGTGCAGTTTCAGTTATGAAAGCAAGCAGGTCAGCATTTTAAAAATGTTACAACTTGAATGCTATTAGAGTAATATCACTTTAAATGAGTAGAGGTTTAAACTCAATATCTCTGGAAATACCTGCTCAAAACCTGCTCCATCCATCCAGCCTGACAGATACTGGAAGGATCTGCAGAGAAGAGTTGGAAAATATACCAGGCTTCCTACAAATTTCCAACTAAAAGTTCCTTTTGGGCATTTGAAGCACTTTTACTTTGGGTTTTATTATCAGCATGTTCGGCAAATGATTAAACAACAACATTCCGAGTATGGCTTCGATTTGTGATTATATCACAGCGTTTCTTGACATCTGCAACAATGTGGATCAGCTCTATTTAATTATTTTTAGGGCTAGGATTGGGCTTATATTGTGTTGTATAAAAATCCACAAATTTGGCATAACAATTCCTTGGCATCTAATTTAAACCAGGTTTAAGAACCACAGGTCCAGTTTAAAACCTCGATGAAGAAAATAAGTTATCTGGGATTTCTGTCTGTAACCTAAAAACCAAACAATCAATGAGTATGGAAAAAAGTCTGGTTTTGATGTGGTAAAGATAATAATAATAATAATTTAAATCAAATTCTATCCTTTTACAGGCATTTTAAAACTGTGTAGGAACTCTGAAATACCCTGAAACAGGCGTGACAAGTTTGTAGAGACATACCCAAGAACACATCAGGCTGTAATTACCGCTAAAGATGATTTAACACATTACTAAGCCATGATTGTGAATACTCATAAAAAGCAGGATTAACAAGTGTTTACAACATAAAAAAAGGCACATGGTTCTAAAAAGCTGGTTTTGCCTAATCAATATGGGGTCATTAAGAGAAAACATCTAGAATAATCTTTAAGGTCATTGGATTGTGTATTTTTCAAACAGGTGGAAATATACCTTTCATGGGTCAGTCGTACAAAATAATGACCTGATACTCCCTAATGATGGATCACTGAGTGTCTAAAATACAGACAACATGATTTAATGTTTTGTTTGCTTTTGATTCTCTTAAAATAAATCTTTTGTTAAGGTTTGACAGCCATTCTTCTTTCAGTCATTCACACATTTCTTTTAGCTCTAAATAGTTACTGACCTCTTTTATAATCTATTGGCAGTTATTCATTGACCCCAGCTGCAGAAAATATGTGTCATACTGCAGTTTGTTGTGTTGTGCAAGCAGAAACATTCACAATAGTTGAGATTGGCATAGGTGAAGGAGCAGAGATGAATATGGAGCAAGTATTGTAGCTCGTTTCATCCAGATCACAAATGCTTTGGTCATCTCTGAATACAAAGTTCGCTGCTATTTACAGTGCCTTGCGAAAGTACTCGGCCCCCTTGAACTTTTCAACCTTTTGCCACATTTCAGGCTTCAAACATAAAGATGTAAAATGAGAAGAATCAACAACAAGTGGGACACAATCGTGAAGTGGAAGGAAATTTATTGGATGTGTCAAACTTTTTTAACAAATAAAAAACTGAAAAGTTGGGCGTGCAATATTATTCGTCCCCTTTACTTTCAGTGCAGCAAACTCACTCCAGAAGTTCAGTGAGGATCTCTGAATGATCCAATGTTGTCCCAAATGACTGATGATGATAAATAGAATCCACCTGTGTGTAATCAAGTCTCTGTATAAATGCATCTGCTCTGTGATAGTCTCAGGGTTCTGTTCAAAGCGCAGAGAGCATCATGAAGACCAAGGAACACACCAGGCAGGTCGGAGATACTGTTGTGGAGAAGTGTAAAGCTGGATTTGGATACAAAAAGATTTCCCAAGCTTTAAACATCCCAAGGAGCACTGTGCAAGCAATCATATTGAAATGGAAGGACTATCAGACCACTGCCAATCTACCAAGACCCGGCCGTCCCTCTAAACTTTCATCTTGAACAAGGAGAAGACTGATCAGAGATGCAGCCAAGAGGCCCATGATCACTCTGGATGAACTGCAGAGATCTACAGCTGAGGTGGGAGAGTCTGTCTATAGGACAACAATCAGTCGTACACTGCACAAATCTGGCCTTTATGGAAGAGTGGCAAGAAGAAAACCATTTCTCAAAGATATCCATAAAAAGTCTAATTTAACGTTTGCCACAAGCCACCTGGGAGACACACCAAGCATGTGGAAGAAGGTGCTCTGGTCAGATGAAACCAAAATCAAACTGTTTGACCACATTGCAAAACGATGTGTTTGGTGTAAAAGCAACACAGCTCATCACCCTGAACACACCATCCCCACTGTCTAACATGGTGGTGGCAGCATCATGGTTTGGGCCTGCTTTTCGTCAGCAGGGACAGTGAAGATGGTCAAAATTGATGGGAAGATGGATGGGGCCAAATACAGGACCATTTTGGAAGAAAACCTGTTGGAGTCTCCAAGAGACCTGAGACTGGGACAGAGATTTATCTTCCAACAAGACAATGATCCAAAACATAAAGCCAAATCTACAATGGAATGGTTCACAAATAAACGTATCCAGGTGTTGGAATGGCCAAGTCAAAGCCCAGACCTGAATCCAATCGAGAATCTGTGGAAAGAGCTGAAGACTGCTGTTCACGAACGCTCTCCATCCAACCTCACTGAACTCCAGCTGTTTTGCAAGGAAGAATGGGCAAGAATTTCAGTCTCTCGATGTGCAAAACTGATAGAGACAAACCCCAAGCGACTTGCAGTTGTAATTGCTGCAAAGGGTGGAGCTACAAAGTATTAACGCAAGGGGGCCGAATAATATTGCACGCCCCAGTTTTCAGTTTTTTATTTGTTAAAAAAGTTTGACACATCCAATACATTTCATTCCACTTCACAATTGTGTCCCACTTGTTGTTGATTCTTCACAAAAATTAGAATTTTATATCTTTATGTTTGAAGCCTGAAATGTGGCAAGAGGTTGAAAAGTTCAAGGGGGCCGAGTACCTTCGCAAGGCACTGTACTTCTGTATATTGGTAGCAGATGTCCTGTTTTGCTCAATCATGCATGTCAGTTTGCCCGGAAGTCTCCCTCTCTCCAGTTATTTGTGTACAATTAAAGAAGAATAATCCTGGAATGACACATATTGTACAATAGATAAATGATCCTTTATGCTGCATTTCACTTGGTCTTTATAGACATTATGTTCAGTTTTTCATCATGAATCCAAGTAGATGGAGTAGATCTGACTTAGGCAGCGGTCCACACCTCCACTCTGAAAGAGGAAGCTGTCCTCTGGGCATGGAGATGAGGAATAATCATCCTCAACTTGGCCTTGCATGTCCTGCAGCAAGTCAAACCCTGACAGAAGGAGAACAGAAGGCTCAGCCATTGTGATTCTGTCTCAATGATGCACAATCACAGCAAAATGTTCTTGTTTTGCTAAACTAAAGCTGTATAATTCTCAGATGATTGGATAGAGACAAATATCTTACCTGCAGAGTGAGAGGCAGATGGGTTTGTGAAGTAACTGGCAGGTTCAAAGCCTCCATTGCTAACTGGAGGAACCACCTTTCCCTCTTGATAGCCACATTCTTGGAGAGGCACAGAATAGCAAACAAAAGTATTAAACAGAAGCATTTGGCGTTTCCTGAATGTAACTAGGCTATCAATACCTGGCTGGTGCTGCAAGAACACTGACTGCTGATGACTGAAGGTTTTCTGGAAACCCTGGAGCTGAATGTCACATCTTTTTGAGGAAGAGCTCACTGGTCGCTGCTCAGCAGACTCAAACATGGGTGTCGATCTTTGCCTAATAAAACAAATTATGCTTACATTATTCCAAATATTAATATTCATGTAGGTTACTAAAGTACATCATCCTTCCATGCATCTATTTTCTTCTGCTTATCTGGGATCAGGGTAACAGGTCCAGCAGGGAAACCCAGACATCGCTCTTCCTAACCTGATCAGATGCCTGAACAATCTCAGCGCACATCTTTCAATGTGGAGAAGCAGCAGCTCTATTTGAAGCTTCCCCCAGAAGACAGAGCTCCTCATCGTGTGTCTAAGGCTGAGTTCAGCTTGTATCCGGGATCTTGTTGCTTTGGTCATGAACTATCTCTCATTACCACAGGTAAGGGTCAAAACATAGACTGCAGTAAATCAAGAGCTTGTCTTTTTGGCACACCTCTTTATCCACCACAACGGACCGGATCAGCGCCCGCATTACTGCAGACGAAGCCCAATTCCACCTGTCCATCTCCCACTCCATCCTTCCATCACTCATAAACAAGACACCTAGATACTTTATCTCTTCTGCTTGAGGCAGAGACGGACCCTCAGCCCAGACATTGTATTCCACAGGTCATATCTTTGCTTCGTGGTTCTTTGAACTTCTTAAGGGCATGATTTGCAGCGTACACTGGATCGGTTTGCAGCTCAATGTGAAGCAACCGAGAGGCCCATGGAAGCTCTGGAGGAGCTCTAAAGATCCATAGCTCAGGTGGGAGAGTCTGTCAACAGGAGAACTATCAGCTGTGCACTCCATAAATATAGCCTCAATAGAAGAGTGGCAAGAAGAAAAATGTTAAGACCATAGGAAGTCGTGTTTGCATTTGCCAAGTAGAAAACATGGCTAACAAATGGACAGAGTGGTTTTCAGGTCAAATGTGTGGATGAAAACTAAAACTGCACATCACCCTTGAACAAACTATCCACCTTGGTGAAACACCATGAGGATTATGCTTATCTTCACCATGGACTGAAGTTAAGCATCAACAGTGCTAGAGTTGATGGGAAGATTGGTGGGGTTAAACACAGGGAAATCCTGGAAGAAAACCTGGTAGAAAGTAGAAAAGACTTGGGACGGAATCAAACCTAAACATACCGCCAGAGATATAGTCAAATGGTTTCGATTAAAGCATCTTCGTGTGTTGTTAACTGCCAGCTAGCTGTAGTTTTACATTACGCATAAAAGAAGTACATGAGATAGGTGTTGTGCGAGTTGCTTTATAGTGGTATTCCATACATTAAAGCCAAAATACCAAATTACTTTGAATTACCCATTTCCTGTAGATAAACACAAGCACTTTCACTTATTTCAGCTTTAAGTTAGCTTAGCCTTCACCTTTCTGTAGCTAAACTGAAACATCCAGGGTTAGCTCACCTAAAATCACAGAAAGACATTTTTAAAATACACAAAAGCTAATTTAAAAAATCCAACTAGTCCTTTAAACCTAAACATCTGATGGTTAAGTTACCTTTTAGGTACCCTAAAATGTACCCTAAATAGGGTACATTTAGGGTCAGCTAATTTTGTTAATTTTAGTTTAGCTTTAGGTTAGCTTAGCTTTAGCTAAGCTGTAGCTAAGGCCAACCTTATTTGTGGGACTCTAAAACCTCATGTATGTGAATCACATCGCCAGAACCTCAACGGTCCCTTTATGTAGTAAAGATTTGGTCGTTAAAGTCTCATTGCCAGTTATTACAAATGCTTGATGGCAACTGTTGCCACCAAGGCTGGCACAATCAGTTATTAGGTGCGCATTTACTTTTTCACATTGGGCAAGGCTGATTTGGATGACGTTTTCTCCATTAATAAATTAGATCATTGCTTGAAAATGGCATTTTATATTTTTATTTGTTTTATTTGTTTTCTTTGTTTCCTATTAAAATTAGTTTTGTGATCTAAAGCATGTAAGTGTCAGAAAAAAAGCAAAAACAGGAAAAAAAAAAAAGTGGGAAAATATTTTTTCACAGCACTGCATATTGATAAATTTATTGATTAAAGATTTTGCTTCCCAAAATGGGGTTGGACTGAAATACACCTCTTTTATTAAACCAACCTGGCATTTTACATGATGTAGAAAACTATCAATCATCTTTTTTCTGAAGAAACACTTTTAATCTACAAACAGCATGGTATGTAAAAAGTGTTTTCCACCTCAGAGAGTGTAATGTTAACACCCCCTGATGATTTGTGCAGAGCTGTATCCGTTGCTGCAGAGCAGGAATGTGCTGACTGTGCACAAATAGTCTGACTCAACATGGAAACAAATGAGTCAGTGCAGCCAGTTCGACTAGAAGGAAGAAGGGAGCTGGATATCTCAAAGGAGATATGCACCTGAATCCCCCTATCCCCCAGTATGGTATTTCAATCCCTCTCTTCAAAGAGTCCCAGGACTCTACATTTCACGAGTCCTGGGACCTCTCCTGGATGATGTACTGTAGCATATCCATTCCTAGGGAGCCGAGTGGCCTTGTTTTCTGCTGGGAGGGTTTTAGTGGGGTTCATAAACAAGCTGGACTTTGTCAAACACTCGGATGGCTACTGGCCCAAATACAGTCTATATTTGCATCTGACCAGCTGTAAAAAAAAAACAAATATTTAGAGATTTCTTTTCATTTCTACCATTTATCATCCTCAGAGCCCTTTATTATGGATTTACCACGTCAAATGCTTTTACATTTAATTTAACAGCCTCTGCTTTCAGTGGACAAACCCAATAAAAGCCTAAATTAATCAGAAGGGCTTTCTGAAACTCGAACTGATATAAATCACAGATGGCTGCGGTTTCTTGAGGTAATAAAGACCAGGCTTTGTATACGATTATGTAAACAAAGTAGGCTTTGATATAGTGGGACTGTTAAATGCGCTGCAATGACTCTAAGCCCCAAAAATCCAGCACGTCTCTGGATTCCCCTCAGTGGCCCCTGAAACTTCAGGGCTGACCTTGGCTATAAAAGTCTGCTCCACAGCTTACATTCCTGTAACGATGCAGCAACATAGCTGAGATGTTTCAGCAGCGCTGGGCTGATGTGTCGCTTTGCGGCCGCTGTTCCCCAACTACTCCGATGCATAAGATTAAGATGGTATGATCCCATGTCTGAGAGCGCGCCTGTCAGCAGGACCTTAGGAAAATGGGTCCTCTGATCATATATTATCAGCTAACCACACTCTTACTCAGTTTTTTCTTTCTTTAACTAGAGCCAGCTGTCGTACATACTGTATATCTAGAAGAGGAGTGGGCAACACTTTGCTTTTAGAGCCTCATATTGACTTAATAACAACATTTGAAAAGTAAAACTTTAAAATGAAATATTGGCTCAGTATGCTGTCCACTTTTATCATCTTTCAATATTGTTAACTCTTACAGTTTTACTTCCCTTACAGTAAATTCTGGCTGCCCATATTACTTAGCAAATTAATATATATATATTTTTAATGTTTTTAAGATCTAGTGTTTAACTTATGGCAAATATTGCATTTAAGTACAATTGAAAGGTAGCTCCCCCTTACAGTTTCTTTTTGCTTTTCTGCCATACAAATATTTCCGGTCATCAACAAATTTAAATATCTGAGCAAATAAATAATAATTCATACAAACTGCAGTGGGACTGCACGGTGGCACAGTTGGTAACACTGTTGCCTTGCACAGTCCAAAGACATGCCTTTTAGGTTGATTGGTCTCCCTAAATTGACCTTAGGTGTATGAATGAGTGTGTGCATGGTTGTTTGTGTGTTGCCCTGCGATGGACTGGCAACCTGTCCAGGATGCACCCCACCTCCCGCACATGGACTGCTGGAGATAGGCACCAGCTTCCCCGCGACCCACTATGGAAGAAGTGGTATAGAAAATGACTGACAAACTGCAGTTTTGAAATTATGTTTACATTTTTTTTATGGAAAACAAGAGCTATCCAAGCCAGCCTGGCCCTATGTGAAATCGAGAAAGACAGTAGTAAACCTTCATAAGAAGTGATTGGCCTAACAAAATTACTCCAAGATCGCATCCAGGGGGTCATAAAAGAAGGCAGAACAACATCTAAAGCACTGCCAGCCTTACTTGCTTTGATTAAGGTGAGTGTTCAACAATAAGAAAGAGACTGGGCAAAAATGGCATCCATAGGTCGAGTTCTAACGTGAAAACACCTGCTTACCAAAAATAGACATCTCATCTTGCCAAAAACATCTTTGTAATCCTCAAAACCTTTGGGCAAATATTCTGTGGTCTGACAACACTAAAATTGTGTACATGTGGTGTAAAACTAACAGCACATCATACCGAGAGTCAATCGTGGTGGTAGTAGTATGCTGGTTTGGGAGTACAGGTCCTTCTCAAAAAATTTGCATATTGTGATAAAGTTAATTATTTTCCATAATGTCACAATGAAAATTTAACATTCATATATTTTAGATTCATTGCACACTAACTGAAATATTTCAGGTCTTTTATTGTCTTAATATGGATGATTTTGGCATACAGCTCATGAAAACCCAAAATTCCCATCTCACAAAATTAGCATATCATTAAAAGGGTCTCTAAACGAGCTATGAACCTAATCATCTGAATCAACGAGTTAACTCTAAACACCTGCAAAAGATTCCTGAGGCCTTTAAAACTCCCAGCCTGGTTCATCACTCAAAACCCCAATCATGGGTAAGACTGCCGACCTGACTGCTGTCCAGAAGGCCACTATTGACACCCTCAAGCAAGAGGGTAAGACACAGAAAGAAATTTCTGAACGAATAGGCTGTTCCCAGAGTGCTGTATCAAGGCACCTCAATGGGAAGTCCGTGGGAAGGAAAAAGTGTGGCAGAAAACGCTGCACAACGAGAAGAGGTGACCGGACCCTGAGGAAGATTGTGGAGAAGGGCCGATTCCAGACCTTGGGGGACCTGCGGAAGCAGTGGACTGAGTCTGGAGTAGAAACATTCAGAGCCACGGTGCACAGGCGTGTGCAGGAAATTGGCTACAGGTGCCGCATTCCCCAGGTCAAGCCACTTTTGAACCAGAAACAGCGGCAGAAGTGCCTGACCTGGGCTACAGAGAAGCAGCACTGGACTGTTGCTCTGTGGTCCAAAGTACGTTTTTCAGATGAAAGCAAATTCTGCTTGTCATTCGGAAATCAAGGTGCCAGAGTCTGGAGGAAGACTGGGGAGAAGGAAATGCCAAAATGCCAGAAGTCCAGTGTCAAGTACCCACAGTCAGTGATGGTCTGGGGTACCGTGTCAGCTGCTGGTGTTGGTCCACTGTGTTTTATCAAGGGCAGGGTCAATGCAGCTAGCTATCAGGAGATTTTGGAGCACTTCATGCTTCCATCTGCTGAAAAGCTTTATGGAGATGAAGATTACATTTTTCAGCACGACCTGGCACCTGCTCACAGTGCCAAAACCACTGGTAAATGGTTTACTGACCATGGTATCACTGTGCTCAATTGGCCTGCCAACTCTCCTGACCTGAACCCCATAGAGAATCTGTGGGATATTGTGAAGAGAACGTTGAGAGACTCAAGACCCAACACTCTGGATGAGCTAAAGGCCGCTATCGAAGCATCCTGGGCCTCCATAAGACCTCAGCAGTGCCACAGGCTGATTGCCTCCATGCCACGCCGCATTGAAGCAGTCATTTCTGCAAAAGGATTCCCGACCAAGTATTCAGTCCATAACTGTACATGATTATTTGAAGGTTGACGTTTTTTGTATTAAAAACACTTTTATTTTATTGGTCGGATGAAATATGCTAATTTTGTGAGATAGGAATTTTGGGTTTTCATGAGCTGTATGCCAAAATCATCCGTATTAAGACAATAAAAGACCGGAAATATTTAAGTTAATGTGCAATGACTCTAAAATATATGAATGTTAAATTTTCATCATTACATTATGGAAAATAATGAACTTTATCACGATATGCTAATATTTTGAGAAGGACCTGTATTTTGATGCTTCAGGAACAGGATGACTTCCTGTGATTGATGAAACCATGAAAGCAGAAAATCCTGATGGAGAATGTCTGGCTATCAGTTTGTGACCTTAAGCTCCAGAGTTTTTAGGTAATGTGGCAGGACCATAATCCAAAACAAACCAGCAGGTCCACCTCTAAATGGCTAAGGAGTGGCCTAGTCAAAGTCTAGTCGAAAGATTCAAATCGGATTGAGATTCTGAGCCATGCCTTTAAACAGGACATTCATGCTTGAAATCCCTCCGATATGATTAAATTAAAACAATTCTGAAGAGTGAACTAAAGTTGCTCTACAGAGATGTGACTTGAACACTTAATGTTTTTTTCCACATACTCTGGCTATATTTGTTTGATATAAAACTTTGTTTGTTGATCTGAAACATTTAAGTGTGTTTAAAAAATGAAAAATAAAACAAATCTGCAGGAGGGCAAATACTTTTTCAACCTTCTGGCCTGAGAATGTCTTGAGCTCTTCTATCCATGGTAACTGAAGTGTCACTGGGTAGAGGGATGTCCTGTTGTACTTCTCTGTATAGATCTGTTACTTCTGCGACCTGATCTCAGCTGAGCGAAGGTATTCCATGATGTGACCGACTGCCTTCACCCTACTGTTTTTACTTCTTAAAATTATCTTTTTCATTGTGTCAAGGTTCTGCTACTTCTTTCTTTCCCTAAACCTCTGAAAGCAAGCCGCTACACTTTTATAAAGCCAGCAAGGGTAATAAAAACCTATTTTTGTTTGGTTGAGTTTCTTTCGTAATGTAAGAGTTCTGCCATGAAAGATATGTTACGCTTCCTGTACTTCCTATCTTGACTGGTTAGACATAATACGCTGAAAACAACATAGCAATACAGCAGTAATGGGACCAGAAATCAAATCAAGAGAACCTAAACTCCTTGTCTATAGTTTTAACTTGTAACATTTGTGTCCTAATACAAGTATAGTCTAAAAGACTTAGATGTCTACAGTGTTTTATTTTGGCCTTTTCTTTGCATTATTTGCTGTTATTTCAGCTTTTAACTTTATGTTCTCTCTCTTTTCACTTCCTAGAAGCTACGCCTGGCCTGACTCTGAATCTACCTGTGACACCTTTCAGGAGGGTGGCATTGTCCCAGCTTCTGGTGCCAACACCTTAATGCTCACCTTCTACCGATGATCCACATAGCCCTGTCTTTCAGTGTTAAACCCTATTTTTCTCCTAGACATAGCTACTGACTGAGCTTTTACTGTGACTAACTGTATGTGCTCTCTCTCATACTCTCAACTAGAAAACTGGCTCAGAGTTAATCTGTTTTTTCTTCCTAGATGAAACCACTAAAGGAGCTACATCCATTAACATTGACTTTTCCTTCCCATAGAAAGTACTCCTGGATCAGTGCTTCTTTGTTCTCTTTGTGTCTCTGCTTTGTTCTCTCAAGCCCCCAGTCGGTCGTGGCAGATGGCCGCTCACACTGAGCCTGGTTCTGCTGGAGGTTTCTTCCTGTTAAAAGGGAGTTTTTCCTCTCCACTGTCGCTACATGCATGCTCAGTATGAGGGATTGCTGCAAAGTCAACGCCAGTGACCGTCCACTGTCTCTACATGCTCATCTGGGAGGAGGGAATGCTGCAAGTCACTGACTGGATGCAATCTGCTGGGTTTCCTTAGATAGAAAAACTTTAACCAATTTGAATAAATAACTGAATCTGACTGCACTGTTCTATAGTTAGGATTAATTGGAATGTATGTACCTGACATGAAATCTGTATGATTTGACTGAATTCATTTAGTCCATTTTAAACCTTTCACACAATGCAACAGGAAACAACACTCTCCAATTATTTTTACCTCTGCCTTCCTCCCTCCCTGTTGGATGGAGTAAGGGGGAGTCAGGTTTAGCCTAAACCGGCTCAGTTATGGTTGAGGTGCAAACACACCCTCCATTTCTGCTACCTGTATGACCCCTTCTCTTTTCCAATGGTTATAATCAGTCTCACAGAGAGAGGTACCCCCAATACTTGTGGGTTTTAGTATAACAATGGCGACCAGTGGGCTCTACATGGACAAACGTTATCAGTTTATTATTTTACTTAGTACCCCTTCAAATAGCCCATTCTAAAATGGCCAAACTCTAACACTCAGTAGTTTAATCTAACCTACCCAACAACCCCGCACCATTCCAAACCCTTTGTGAAGTGCCTTGAGACGACATATGTTGTGAATTGGCGCTATGTGAATAAAACTGAATTCAATTGAAAAAATGAATTTTCTTTGAGTGGCATCAAGATTTATTCACAAAATGTTGGTTTTCTATGATTAAAATTTTTTTGTTTCATTGCAGGGCATCGAGATTATCCAAGGAAGGCTAACTTACCCCTTTGGGTTTTAGTTTATCCTAGGACGATCCGTATTTAAAAGGTTCCAGTTTGTAGTTTGCTCGCCCTGAAAGTGGTGCAACAGACGCTCACAAACACGTCAAAAATGATGGATATTTAATGTTAAACAAGCATTACCAATAAGAAGCCTAAGAAAGCTTAATTTGTGTTGTAGTTGAGTAAATAGAAAAATATACATGTGTCAAACTTACTCTTGTGTCACTTTGAGTTTCTGCAAAGAAAACTTCTCTTTCCTTCGAGTTGTATACCAGTGTTTCTGTGTGAGGGTCATCCTTTTCACTGCCTCCATCCCACTCTTTTTCCCCTCCACAGCAAAACATACAAACACTGCACATCACAAATACTCTCTGATGGACACGGCTCAATGCAGCCGCTGAATCCTGCAAGTATTAAAGGGGGTCGAAGTGGCTCACTCCAGCCAGAGAAAACAGTCGCCTTGCTATGAGGTCAGTGCGTGATGCTGGCTGGGCTCTGAAGCAAAGATGATTTACGTTCACGTGTTTAATGTGTCGCTAAGTTATTTAGAGAAAAAGCAAAGGCTTGTCTGGTGTTGGTTTTGGCAGGTTTTTGAGTACTATGGGCACTGGTAGGATTAATTGACATTCATAATCTGTAAAGACGTATTACAAGACAGACTGAGCTCAGCTTCAATGAATTTCTGGCTGTGTAACTTTGGAGGGAAATATGTTGTTTTTAAGGCATATTAAAGTCTGCCATGGCCTCTGTATTTCTAACATGTTTACACTTAAAAATTTGTCTCAAATACCATTGGTTTCTATACTGTTCCAAACATGCTGTTTCAATTTTTGGAACTTTATATTAAACAAGAGGCGGTTTCCTTTTTTAGGAAGTCTTGTGCTGTCTTTTAAACTGCCATTAGGCATTCTGGCTAATTAAAAAGCACATTTTGACCCGGGCTTTAAACAAAACAACTCTGAGGTGACATTTTGGGGCATATTCATTTAGGTTTATTCAGCTCAATAAGAATATTAAAAGTCTATGTATTAAATCAAAATAACAAAGTTATAACATAACCTTAACATTCAATGTTGTATAAACAACAGCAAGAATAATTTTGTTTTTCTGCCTTAAAAAAATAATATACATTTTCTGTTACCTCTGTGTTATCATAATCCTGTGGTATTTTGAGGAAGATTATATTAAATGAGAGTCTCACAATGATTGATGCACATATACAACTAAACAACAATCTGATGTCCCAAACTTGGTGTCATTCAGCATGTCATTACCTATAAAGCCATTAACACTAACTATACCCAGCTTCCTTTCTGATTTATTTTGGATTCAGCTCTGCAAAGTTGTAATATTATTATTCAGCCCAAGAAATGCACATTTTTGTTTCCTTTCTCTAATTGGTGGGGGGAAAAAATATAAAAACGTTCCACATAGTCTGTATACAACAAAAAAAAAGCCCCTTGAGGATGGTAAATGACGTAGGATTTCATGAAGTCACTAATTTGTTGCTTTTAAAGACGCGGGCCTTCAGGTTCTTGGATATGCTACCTTTTTAAAGTGCCCAAATAATGAATAAATATTTTCAGGCTATACACAAAAGTACTCAGTGAAAATGGGGGTACTACTTAAGTGGAAAATATATATTTTTTAAATGTGTACATTTCTTTTTATGAATGATGAGGATGTTGAGCTTTAGTAAAGTTGAACCACTTGTTGTAGACATATGTAGTTAAGTTCTGGTTCACTGTAGA
This sequence comes from Girardinichthys multiradiatus, assembly GCF_021462225.1. Lineage (NCBI taxonomy): Eukaryota > Metazoa > Chordata > Actinopteri > Cyprinodontiformes > Goodeidae > Girardinichthys > Girardinichthys multiradiatus. The sequence goes on from NC_061799.1 coordinate 37,095,293, forward strand.
AGTTACTACTTTTGCAAGTAGTGTCAGAATAAATAGTTTTTATTTATAATTTATTTATTATGTTTCCTCAAAACACATTTATCAACAAACGTCCAAAACACCACCTGAACTCATCTAAAAACTGCAAATAAGGTAACAAAAAAATGTCAGGATTTTATTCTACTTAGACTTTTAAAAATATCCTGTTTCTTAAAAAAACTGCCATTATCAATCCCATATTACCAATAACGGTAAGTTTACATGCAAAGTTTGAAGAACCCCGGATTTGAGGCCATCATCTCCAGGAACTGAACCTTTGAAGGTATTCAGGTGTATCCTTTTAGGGGCTTTTCACACCTATAGTTCATTTACACTGGTCTAAATCAGTTGTTAAGTTGGCTTACTTGTAACTGTTTCAGTTCCTTTTCACACAGAGAAAACTCAAGCAAACCATAACATGTCACTATAAACTATGTGACAACTGTTTATTGGACAAATTTGTCCAGGACAGGAGAATCAAATGTAAATACAGGAAGCAGATGCAGTGTTCTAAGCTACTAGAAAACACTGAGAATTTAATGTGTTTCTGGGTGCTATTTCTGCTTAAATTATCTAAGAAGGATGCTCAATGTTTTCGAGAAAATATCTTGAAAGTCACATTGGGCTTTATGCTTTACGAAAAAAAGCAAGGCCTTTGTTTATCAGTTGGTGTACTCTACTGCATCCCACATACCCTGCTGTGGGGAGGTGTTTGGCTCTAGCTTACATTGTACACTTTGCAGCATTTACCTGGTTGTTAGGACTTGAGCAACGTAGGACCCCAGAATGCAGACGAGCAGGCAGCATGACGGTAGGTGAAAAAAGATTTAATTAACAAAAACTCACTCACAGGAAGAGGCAGGAACAAAACAACAAACGGGCAGGCAAGACAGGCATGGCATGATCCAAACAAAACATGAGCATGATCTGAAAGCAAGGCATGAACATGATTTGAAAATGATTCCGCGATGAATAACTGAACAGGTGTGTATTTATGGAGCGTGACCAGATGAAATAAGAAGACAGATTAGCTTGGAGCAGGTGAACCAAACAAAGATAATTAACAGACAGAACACAACGTGACAGGGGAAAAACAGAACTTCAAGGATACAAACAAATAGAAATCTAACTAGAAAAACATGAAACCAAAGTATAACCAGAAGCCCAATCCAAGAGCACAACTTAGCAAAGCATTAATACAAAAACTAAAGCATGACCAGGAAAACAAACAGAAACATGATTCAAAAACTGTGAGAAGCATATATGAAAAGAAAAAACAGAAACCAAACAACCCGAAATCATAACACTGGTAGCTGTGTCAGACTGAGGCCGAATCACATTCACACCATAAAAAAAACCGCTCTAGCTTTCGTTTGGAACTGTACCGAGACTACCTCCTCCAAACAGACTCAGTACGGCTGTTTTGGTCTGCACCCTAGTCCATTTAATGTTTTCACATCCACGCAAACAAACTGCACAAAAAGACAAATGTGACAAACTAAAACAAGGTGGGGCAGCTCATAAGTGATAATTAATTATCTATTAGAATTATAAATTTAAGTGCAAACACAGAGGAGCTATTTTATCTTCAGCATAAAATAGCTCTGAATATGAAATGCCAAGAGAAACTCCAACTCAGCTTAGCTGTATCAGGTTTACAAAAGAAATCCCGGCAACTTCAGACTTTGCTAGAAACCACAAGGGTTAAGAGGTAAAACATGTTTTCTCGATATATTTTTTGGATTTGAATGAAGTGAAGATTTAGGATTTCCTCTGGGTACATAATTAAATGTCATTAAAGTGCTCTGTTCTCCTGAGAAAAATCTAAGATAACAGTAAGGAAATGTTAAAATACTGTGACATTTACCATGTCATGCAAGAGGTTTAAACAAAATCAACAAACAATAAAATCAGTTCTGATGTTACACTCACCCATCTCTCATGCTGCCCAGGCTTGTCAGTGAAGATACTGGACTGTTAGCATCAAAGTTGCCCTCCAGGCCTGGGTAACGGGAGCAGCTATCTCCAGATGGTGGCAACAGATCTTGATTTCCACTGCTGTGGGATGAGTTTCTGTTTGAGTAGACACCTGAAACAGAGCCACAGCTATTTTGATATTTTAGGGGATGTACTTAAATTAAACGTAAAGAACATTGGTTCCTAAGGTTTGGGTTCAACGTCATCTGCTGGTAGTGAGACACCAGGGGTCTAAAACTGTTGGTGAAAAAACAAAAATCACATAAAAATTTAAGAGCATAAAGGTTTTGGCTGTGGAACAAATTTATATACTCCAGTGTAAGTATTTCTGTACGTTTTAAATGATGTAGTAAAGACCTAATCCATTATTTAATAAAACTATTTCCATTAGGTGTCAACAATGCTAGCGAATAACTTCTAACTGCTTTAGCTAGAAACAGTATTACTGTTAGCTTTTAACAATGCTTGTGGTTAAATATGAACTGCATTGATTATTAAGTCTTGTTCTGTTAGCTTTCAACAATCTTAACAGTTAACCACTTTGTTACAATAGCCAAAAGCATTATTTCAGTTCACTTTAATGATGCTAACGGCTAACCACTAACTGCAATGTCTAATAATAATATTTCTGTTAGGTTTCAACAATGCTAACAAATAACTGCTTAGTGCTTTAGCTAAGCAAGTGTTTCAATTAGCTTTCAACAATGCAAACAGTTGACTATATTGGCTATTAACTTTACTTCTGTTAGCTTTCAACAATGCTAACAATTAACTGCTAAGTGCTTTAACTAAGTCCGTATTTCTATTAGCTGTCAACAATGCTAACAGTTACCCACTATGCTGCTTCAACATAAAAAGCATTTCTGTTAACTTTAAATATACCATTAACTGTTTACTGCATTATCTACTAACAGTATTTCTGTAAACTTTCAACAATCCAAACAAATAACTGCTAACTACAATATTTACTGTAGAAACAGCATTTCCGCAAGCCTTCAATGATGCACACTTTTCACCACTTACTGCATTCTCTAAGGATAGTTTTTAACTTTTAAGTTATTGTTTTTATTTGTTGTTTTTGTGTGCTGCACTTTAGCCAGCAGCAGCTGTTTTTAAATGTGCTATATAAATAAATTAGTTTTAATTTGATATGGGTAGTATTTATTTTACCTATTTCACCTAACGGCAATAGATAGAAACAGTATTTCTGTTTTAATGATATTAGTTAAGACAATAAGTGTGATAATTAGCACATTAAAAGCTAAAATAGCTCAGCTCAGAACTAAAAGCCAGAGAGTAGCATTAAGACACTTAAAAAAGAGCAATAAAGTCTTAATTAAATAGATCCTGACATGAACAGGGAGCCGGTCCAGAGAGCCCAGCACAGGTGTAATGTGGACATAGTGCTTAGTTTTTGTAAGGCGGTATGCAGTATTTTGTACAGCTTGTAGCCACTGATTTGAAGATTTATCAAGACTATCAAAACAGAGAATTGCAGTAAACCATGCGAGATGTAATAAAAACACAAATCAGGAGTTGTAGGTGGAATAGCTTTCTCTTTAACCTGGAAGGTAATTTGCCTGTCAAATTTAACGTTACGGTAGAAGATCACACTGTTTCTTGCAAGTGAATGAATGTAAGAGCAAACAGAAAGAACAAAAGTAAGCAGAAGGCATCCAAGTGTTATATTAACTGTTAACTGACTGCATTATCTAATAATAGTATTTCTGTTAGCTTTCAGCAATGCTGAAACGGTTCATCGTTAATGATATTGACTTTTTATTCCTTCATGTTTTTTGGAATATTTCTGGATTTCAAAAATCAGCTCAACTTTTGTGAGCTACAAGCCTGAATAGAAATGGCAAGAAAACTCTAAAAAAATTATGCTTTACAGATAAGCCCAAAGTTATTCATACTCCTGACAGATTTCACCCAGGTTTCTTCTGTATTGAAGCACTATTAACATTTTGGATTGGCCTAGTCAGAGTTTTAACTTGAATTTGATATTCTGTGGAGAAAGTTAAAGATATCAATCGAAGCACTCAAACACCTGATCAGCAATTTTGTTACTGTAAAGCCAATTATTTATCATTTATTATTGTGAAGGGTATAAATATTTTTTGGCATGCAGTTTTTTTTAAATAAAATGTAAATAAAAACAGTGTTTCTTTCCAAAATTGATACTGTACTGTTTAAACACATTTTGAAGTAACCTGTCTTATTTCCTACCATAGACAAATGTCTTGAATGAAAGTAATTTTACACCTAAGTCTGTCAGGGTGTGAAGAATTATAATTTTGGGCATAACTGTTTGCTCTTTAAAAAACAGCACATAGAATAAAGAAAAGCAATCAGATGTAAAGCCTTGACATAAAGCACAATGCAAAAATTAGACAATGAAGTAATGAATGTGTATGCCTTTTTATAGCAACACCAATATTTCTTTTTTAATTTGTTTGAATTTCCTACTGGAGATGCCTGGAAATGGTTAACAGTTTTGAAGAAAGAAGCAGACTTCAAGCTTCAGAGCCACCTGTTCAGCCTCTATCAGCCGACTGTTAATACAAAAACATATTTTTTTCATGTTTATATAAAGCTCTGACTGTATCTCATAAGCTGGGTCCTAAACACTTTGAGTTCATGCAAAGTTTATGATAACTATATCTGTCCCCATGAAGACAGCAAAAACACAAACAATTTATTCAGAATAAAGGAATCTTACTCTAATGTTTGTCCATTTTTGATAAGGAGAGAGTCCTCATGGGATAGTTTCAGAATTAAACACTGACACGCTTATTTTACCCTGAATAAACATAGCTCGCTGTGTGCTGTTTGAGGCTTTTCCTCCAAAGTCCTCAGAGTAAAACTGCAAGTAGTCTGAAGTAATAGACATGGACAGCTCTCCTGGACACACTCTCGTTCTCTATGCCAACTCAGCTTCAGTATTCCTGACAGCTTCTTGAGCCGCGTTCAGCCATTGAAGCAGGGAAAAAATAGAGCTTGGCTCAAATGCTGGTGTTGAAGAAGCTGAAAGAGCGGGTGGAGTGAGGGGGGCCAGATTGCTCGCATTCAGTGCCCGGTAATTGGACAAGGTAAACACCGGCACGATGAGCTATCGTAGAAGGAATGAGATGGGAGGGAGCGGAAAAGGAGCAAATGAGGCCATGGGAGAAAATGAAAGAGACAGTTTAAACAGCCCAGGTGTTTGGGTAGCTACAACATCTCTTTGTTGGAGGGTAAACACAGACATTTGCTACTGTTTCATACCTGTGAAGTCATCTAAGGCTGGTAGAGGTGAGCTCTTTTCCTGGTGGGAACAGGCTGAACTGTGGAGATGCTGCCTCGCCAAACAATCGCTCAAAATGTCTGATTCCAACACGGTATGCACACGAGCCTGCAAGTAAGACAAAATACAGATGTTCGTCCTTAAATATGGAGTGGTGCTTTTATGTTGCATGTGAAGGAATGAGAATAATTACAGTGCCTTGCCAGACTGTGCTTTCCCACATTCTGTCACATTATAACCATGAATATCAGTGTATTTTATTGGGATTTTATTTGATAAGCATCTCTATGAATAATCGTGAAGTGAAAAGAAGATTATACATGTTATTCAATATTTTTTCTGAATGTTGAAAAAAAAAAATTTCAGAAAAAATGTGATGTGTATTTATATTCAGCCCTCTGAGCCAAAACTCTGTAGGCGCACATCTTGATGCTATGACAGCAGCGAGTCTTTTTGGCTTTTACACATCAGATTTACACATGTAAAGACTAAAATGTATCTTTGAAAAATGGCTCAAGAGTACTCAGCTTGGATGAGAAGTGTTTATAAATGTCTATTTCTAAATCTTACTCCAGATTTCCAATTGGATTTAGGTTTGGATTTTGACTAGGCCATTTTAACACAGGGGTGAATCTGAATCAAATAATTAGATACTAACAGGACTCTGTAGATACCGATGACATGCTAAGAAGATCATTTAGCCATTTGACTCAGGTGCATTGGAGCAAGGATGCATCTGAAAGAAACAGAAGGCTGACGCTCGGGGTGTAGAGTTTGAGACGCCTGATTTAAATTGTTCCATTGTAGCTCTGACTCCTGTTGGCAGGCGAACATACATCTCAGTCTCCACTCAAGTTTTTGGAGCCTATATCAGGGTTTTTTCCAGGATAGTGCTGTATTGAGATCCATCCATTTTCCAATCAACTCTAAACAGCTTCCTTGTCCCTTCTGAACAAAGACACAGCATAATGCTGCCACCATCGTGTTTCATTGGGAGAAAGGTGTGTTCCGGTTGATAAGCAGTGTAAGTTTTACTCCAAACAAATAATTCAGTTTTGGTCCCATCTAATCAGAGCACCTTTTACAATGTGTTTGTTTATTTCTTACATGGCTCGTGTCAAACAACAAATGGTACTTCTTATAGGTTTCTTTCAACAATAGTTTGCTTCTAACCACTTCCATAATGGCCAGATTTATGGAGTGCATTACTAGTAGCTCTCCTGTCAACAGATTCTCCCACCTGAGCTGTTGATCTCTGCAGCTCCTCCAGTTACCATGTGCCTCTTGGCTGCTTCTCTGATTATTGCTCTCCTTGCCCAGCCTGTTAGGTGGACGACCATGTCTTGGTAGGTTTGAAGTTGTGCCATCCTCTTTCCATGATCAGATGATGGTTTAAATAGAGCTCTGTCAGCCGTTCAAAGGTAGGGATAATAATTTCTAACCTAACCAAACGTCTCCCTGACCTGTCTGCTGGGCTTCTTGGTCTTGGTCCTGTTCACTGATGTTTTCTAACAAACCTCTGAGACCTTTACAGAACAGCTGGAGTTATATTGTGATTAAACTACACCTAGCTAGATTAAATTAACCTATCTAGGGACTTCTGGGTGTGAGTGGTTGCAATGGATTTTAGTTTGGAGCATTAGAGTAAAGGGAGGTGGATACGTATGCACGGCACACTTTTTAGATTTTTATGTGTAAAAAAGGTTTGAGAATCATGTATCATTTCCACAATAATGAGTTTGCGCTGGCCTATGTGTGAAAAATGTGTAAAAGATTATGGGGTGTGAATACTTTTAAAAGGCACTGTATGTAAAAGCTGCATCTTAGTCTTGTCTTCTGATTTTGTTTAGGCTGTGCAGTTCCCATGCCGCTTCAATTCAAAAGGACTGACTTTGATTACATACAGTAGATCAATAGAAAGCACATTTATTTTTGGGTTCTACTGTTCATTTTTCCACCGATATGAGGCCTGGTTCTTATTTGAAGTTGTACTTCAGCCTCACGAGGAACAAAATCCAGAAATCTTGTCAGGCAAGTTATTCCAAGATGTTTAAATAAAATAAAAGCAGCAGAATTTACTTTATTATCCTCAGTTAACAGAACATCCCTGAGGACCTTCTAAAACATTTAACTGACACAGGAGGCTCTCAGCGACTGCCAAAGAGCTAAGCATGTATAATCAGCGAAAAAATTTGCCCAAATCATTGTTTATGAAGATGCAAGCTTCAATAGCTCGGTCACATAAGCTTTAAGAATATTCTAACCGAAGGGAGTTTTTAAATTGAATGTTTATGAAGTTTGCGTTTCAAAGTTTTATTTAGCCCAGAGGGTTTACTGCAGCGCAGGGTGTGTTGGGTTTGTCATAACACTGAAGCCCATGTTGTTCTGTTTAAACCAGTAAAGCATCTGCAACACACCAAATGCACTGTCACTCATGGTCCATAGAAAACAAACAAGGCCCAGATAACGCAGAACAATAGCCCCACTATTCTGACTTGTGTAATAGTTTTGTTGTATTTCATCCTACTGAATAATAAATTTATTTTTCCTTCATGTTGCTGATCTTCATCTCCTTGGCACAGAAAGAAATCAGACCTGCTGTATACCCTCTTGACCTGAAAATGTTTTTTCCCTTATTGAAAGGAAATAATCTTTTTAACCCTTGAGTCCTGTGGTCTGATGAAACAAAAATTGAAGTCTAAGAAGTACATCCCAGCTCTGAAGTACAGGGGTGGCAGCATCTTGTTGACGAAGTGGTATAGCTCACAAAATAGATGGTATGATAAAGAAAAGACCATCAACAAATCAGCCATAAAGTTAAAGCTTGGGTACAAATAAGTCTTCCAAATGAACAATGACCCGTAGCATCCAGCTACATTAGTCACTTAAAACATCTTTTACTTGCCGGAGCTGCTTACTCCTACAAGATTTCACATATGTAATCTTCTGAGATATAAAAAGGTTTATTTCAGCCTCAAATTTTTAATCATTACAGCATAGCTGTTGAAGTCCCAGTAAAAACTTCAGATCTGGTGGAAGCGGTTAAATGAGTAAAAAGGTCAGATCTGTAAAGTGTGTGTGTAAAACAAATAAATAATTTTGTCAGCATTTGAAAACTGTTTGTTTGCTGTTTATGCTATTATGTTTAAGATAGGTTTCCAGTTGATTCCACATGACTACTGTCATAATCTGTGTGCTTTAAACATGCCTCTAAACATTTAAAATCCTGCTACCACCATTCATCTCTATAGAGGTTTTAGTAAAGATGCGTGTTTCTCATGTGGATGATCAGAGAAGTAAAGTGGGGGTAATGGTGAGTACCTTGATCTCCCTCTCCTGCAGGCCTTTGGCAGAATGAGCTTTGACATGCTTCCTTAATGAGCTAGGGTCTGTGTAACGTTTGGTACATCCAGGGATCTGACAGGCATACGGCTTCTGTCAATAAAAACACAACAAGAAAAAACTCAGAAAAATACAAAAGGGGTGCTTCTTTTACAAGATAGGACTGTTTTATTTGCTACTTTATCTTGTAGTTGCTCCTAAATGTTTCATCTTGCCTATACTTGTTTCAAAACCTGTGAACCGTAACGCATGCAAAACATGTCAGTTCATTATAATGTCAAATACATATGTTTATTAACTGCATTACAAATTAAATAATGATTATTTACATGTAAAGGTTTAGGATAAATAAAGAGAATTATGTGCAGACTGCACAGAAAAAGGAAACAAGGAGCAGGTCTTTCTCTTGAGCTGAAAATGCAGCATATTTACCTTTCATCTGAAAGCGTAAAGGAAGGAAAACAAAAGAAGGATTCAGAAACAAACAAATAAAATTTGCAAAGGAGCAGCAAACAATTTATTCCTAGCAGAAATTTTTATTTTAAAGCTTCATTTTTTTGTTTATAAGAAGTCAAATAAAGCAGAAATCCATATAATCAGTGTAGAACAATCAATTTGAATTACAAAAAAACAAAAAGAAACTGACTCTAAGATGCTTTAAGTGGACAAACCACTCAAATAATTTATATATTGTACTCTGTTTAATTTTAAAGCCAACAGTAAGTTACATTTACTGACAGATGGGGCTGCACAAAATCTTGCAAATATTTCATCATGATAACATTAGCGTGTTAATGAATGGGTGAATGAACACACGAATGTTGTTGAAATCTTAATTTCGAACATGTAAACAACAAATGTCAGCAGAAAAACATGTAACAAAAATAAAAATAGGAACAATAAAACAAAAAATAAAACCTTCATATTCAGTTCGAAAAGGAGCAGGAAGAAGCCAATGCTTATTACATCCGACCCCTGTTAAACTCATAAAAATTATGCATTTCATTCTAGAGTATCTAAGTACTTTAACATTATATATATTTCTACCTGTAATTTGTTCTTCATGTCTCAGTTATCCAGTCTAAATCATTCACAAATTACCAATACATCTCCCTCATAGAATTAACAACATGCTCATTAAAAAGTAGCAGATTTAATGATGTATTTAAACTGTGCTTTATTCATGGTTAAATACTTATACAGCAAACAGGTCTTTGAATTTATTGTGGATGTTCTTTAATCCATGTAGGGTCAGGTTTATTTATGCAGGCACAAATATTTAAATACACCACCACTAATATTTGGTTAAATGTTCCTTAGCAACTCGCAGCAAAACCAGGTGCTTTTAGCAAACCTGCCACAGTTCTGGCTGGACATTACACTCTTCTTTGTGCTTTGCGTTATTATTTACACATTGTAATAATTCACATCTAACTCTTTTTAGACACTTAAAAATCCATCCTTCTAATCTATACCCACTTGTTCTTGCAGGGTCGTGGGGCAAGAGGCAGGGTACACCCTGGGCAGATTGCCAGTCCATAGCAGAACTTAAATATCCAATATGCTAAATTAATGCTTGTGTTTACCTTTAAACATATATGCACAGACACAACATAAGTAGGGAATCCAGAAATAAAAATGATGGACAAATGAGCTGAACAAATGAATGACAAAACGTCCTCTCTGCGTCTGAGATTTCTGAACTTCTCAGCTGACGAGAAGAGCAATTGCAGTGCAATTATTACCATATTTATCATTTTATTCCTAGAACACGAGTTAAGCCGCCTTCCTATCCAACCCACTAATGGGCTTGGTTTCCAATTTAAAATTACTTTGTTTGGCTAAGTTAATTAACACCAACAAAACAAGAGAGTGGATGGAAAAAAAGCCACAATTTACAGCAACATCAACAAAAATGATCATGTTCACATGTCAGCTTATTCTACTTGAAGATGTGGAAATATAGAGAATAATTTCCATCATGAAATGCTTTTTAAGCACCAAATGTTGTAGAAACCTAAGGAACACTAGTTTTAATACTCAATAAGCCAAATTCTTCAGGCCCTATGAGTTGGAGTCTTATGTTTATTTTATATTTCTGTGTGCCCTTAAATTATAGGTAATAAAAATCCCTTCATCCTAAAATTACAGCAGCACAATTCAAGCTGTTTAATCAAACTTACATAAAAAAAATGTCAGAGGTTCTTATGTTATATTCTGCAATTACTTACATACAGACAGTCCTTTGCTGGGCCTCCAAATGGCGCCTGATTCTTGATTTGTGACGCAACCGAGAAACCGCCATTAGCCGGTGTGAAACCACAAAAGGGAGGGACAGCCTTTCTGCTTCTGTTGTTATTACAACAGAGTGCCACATCTCATCCGTGTAATAAGAGATCTGATTCGCTCGATTACAGCTAAATCCTCATTGCTTGTCAGCAGGAGTAAAAATAACTGCAGGCTTTAGGAGTAAATCCACAGATTGTCTCCAGTTCAACCGTTCCACTGAACTGAGACTGTATATCTGGCGAAAGGGGAGTAAGAGGAGCAATGGCTCTTTAAATTACACTGGTTTTATATGTGAGTCCTGGATATGCACTCCCAACTATTTTAATTTATATTTATAACATATTTAAAGCTATAAAACAAAGTTATGTGTTAAAGCATATTTGAAGTCCTTTGGACCTTATTTAGAGTCAACTACAGCTTTCGATCATTTACACATGGTCAAGTTTATATAATTGTTTCCTTTTTATGCTGAGATAGATATTTATAGAGCACATTTTATGATTAGTTAAGTAGCACAGCAGTTTATCAGGCGAATGCATGTGTTAACTGACTGTGTCCAGGTGGGTGCGCTGGTGTTTGGCCCGGTCACTGGAGTTGCTGAAGGCCTTTACACAACCTGGGTGTTGGCAGATATATGGTTTTTCTCCTGTATGGCTCCTCAAGTGGATCTTTAGGTTCTCCAGACGTGAAAATGCCTTGGAGCAGCCTTCAAACTACAAAAAAGATTAGGAAAAAACAGACATTATAATATTATAATAATCGTCACACTATTGCATATCTGCCTTTTGTTTCAATGGCATAGCAAGACTTGACAGCATAGGAAGGTAACACTCTAACATCACCTCACTATACATTTGACAAAGTAGCATACACAATTTGTTGAAGATTTACTCACATCAGCATGCTGGATGGTTGAAACTCAAAGTGTGCCTGACAGCCTGAACTACTTTCTGGTAAAATTATCTGACTTCCTTAGCACTCATACAGAATTAAAATTCTATTCCTAATGTAATCTTAAACATGAAAGTAAAAAAAAGCAATGTCCTGGCAAAAATAATGTATCTCAACAGGACACAGCAGGACATTGTGTATTTTTTCACTTTTGATCCCAATACACATGTACTATTGTAAGGAGTAGCACATCAAAACAGACAAACATTGAAAAAGAAATGGCCCATTCCACAGCAGTGCTTGTTGCTTTACATGATGTGTTTAAAATAAAGTAACTGTCTATTAAATCTAATATGTCGGTTAAACACAAAAGCTGCAGTGTACCGACAAGAACACATAAAGGGATTAGGGTCCCTATATTGGGCATAACATTCCTTTAACTGAAAGGAAAGCTGAACCACACTGTTATGGTATTATTAGTGAATTTGAAAACAGAAATTTATATCAAGATCTAATTGCTTTTATTCAAAACAAAATAGCAACAGTAATTACACTGGTCACAGGTTGAATGTCAGCAACATTTATTTATTGTAAAGTTACTAAAGTTAATTTTTACTTTAAAACACAGAAACAATTTCTGCAGGACAGAACGTGTTCTTCCCTATGATCATTAACACTGCTGCTATACTTTAGAACTTGAAGATTTGATTAGTTTCAGACAGTGTTCTTGGTGAAAACGTATCTCTTTGATACAATAACTGATAAGAAACATGATTTTTCTCATAAAATTATATAGCATCTTGTTTGTCCTCATTAAAAAAGATCAAAGCACACAAAAACACGTTATTTTATGGCAATGTTCGAAATTTTCAAATTAAACTCATGTTTAAAAAAAAGTTACATTAAGACGGAAATGGGTCACCATTCAAAACCAGAAAATCGAGTAACCTTTTTTCCTGGATAGTCAACTAAACCAAAAACACACGGCCATGGTGGCTTGTTCTAACAGGACTCTCTGGGCTAAATCCAGACAAGAAGCAAACATCACCATCGGCGGTTAGTTTTTCTTACTTAAGAGTTATAATGACGAACTTTGTAAGGATGACATAAAAATTAAAAAGCACAGTTTATTTGCTTTGTAAAACCACTCATAATTTCTTGGAATAAGGGCTTTGAGGTATGAGTCTAAGAGCAGGAAGAACGACTTTCATCTAAACTGTTTTTCTTCCAGACATTCACTCCTGGTTTTATTAGTTCTCACTAATGACTCTGTAAATGTCACTCACCTCGTTTATTTTGATAAGTCTCTAAGTAAAAAAATATCCCACTACATCATGATGATTAATTAATACACAGTTAAAAACCACCTCAATATAAAAATACAGTTCAGACCACATGTAAACAGATGAAATCCTGAGAAACTTCTTCATTCAAGAATCTGAAGATTTGAGGCTCCAAAGCTGTGAAAACAAACTTGACTTTAACTCATAAATTAACAAAGGAAAATTATTTAATATTTTAAAACAAAACTTTTTTCTTTCACTTGGTGGTTTTAATAACTTATGTACAGTATGCGTATGCAAAACAAACATTTAAAGATTTAATTGCATGACTTGATAACATCTTGACTTTTCTACACTTTCTGTAGCTTCTAGTCATTTTGTAACTCTTCCCTATTAATCCAGATACTCATAGATGCAATGCTAATACTCAAATAAATGGCTCATAAACACATTAAAGACAGTTTGATGTTTCAATTCAATTCGATTCAATTCAATTTCATTTATATAGCGCCCATTCACAACACATGTCGTCTCATGGCACTTCAATTCAGTTGCCTCATACAGATTTCAATTCAGGTACATTCATTCCAATTAATCCTAACTATCGAACAGTGCAGTTAGATTCAGTTATTTATTCAAATTGGGTAAAAAGATTTTCTGTCTATGGAAACCCAGCAGATTGCATCCATTCAGTGACTTGCAGCATTCCCTCCTCCCGGATGAGCATGTAGAGACAGTGGACAGTCACTGGCGTTGACTTTGCAGCAATCCCTCATACTGAGCATGCATGTAGCGACAGTGGAGAGGAAAAACTCCCTTTTAACAGGAAGAAACCTCCAGCAGAACCAGGCTCAGTGTGAGCGGCCATCTGCCACGACCGACTGGGGGTTTGAGAGAACAGAGCAGAGACACAAAGAGAACAAAGAAGCACTGATCCAGGAGTCCTTTCTATGGGAAGGAAAAGTAAATGTTAATGGATGTAGCTCCTTTAGTCGTTTCATCTAGGAAGAAAAAACAGATAAAGTCTGAGCCAGTTTTCAAGGTTAGGCTATGAAAGAGAGCACATATAATTAGTTACAGTAAAAGCTCAGCCAGTAGCTATGTCTAGGAGAAAAATAGCATTAAACACTGAAAGACAGGGCCAAGTGTATCATTGGTAGAAGGTGAACATTAAGTTGCTGGCAGAAGCTTAGCCGATGTCCCCCTCCAGGAAGGCGTCACAGGTAGATTCAAAGTCAGGCCACGTGTAGCTTCTAGGAAGAGAAAAGAGAGAGAACATAAAGTTAAAAGCTTAAATAACAGTAAATAATGCAAAACTGGAGAGTAGTATGAGAATGTAGCAGAGATAGCTCAGGATAACTTCTAAGCCACTCTAACCATAAGCTTTTTTAAAAATGAACGTTTTCAGAATCAGAATCAGAATCAGAATCAGAAAAGCTTTATTGCCAAGTACGTTTTTGGACATACAAGGAATTTGTTTTGGCGTAGTCGGTGCAATACAGTACAAATTAAACAGTACAAACATATCTACAATATAATATAAATATAAGTGCACAGTTTTAAGTGAGTGAGTAAGCCTAGCCTTAAAAGTAGACAGGGTGTCTGCCTCACGGACTAAAACTGGGAACTGGTTCCACAGGAGAGGAGCCTGATAACTAAAGGATCTGCCTCCCATTCTACTTCTAGAGACTCTAGGAACCACCAGTAAACCTGCAGTCTAAGAACGAAGTGCTCTGTTAGGAACATATGGAACAATCAGATCTCTGATGTATGATGGAGCTAGATCATTAAGGGCTGTTTATTTTTCTGGTCATGTTTTTGTTCATGTTTTGTCAAGTTTGGTTTTTGGATCTGGTTATTCGTTTCATGTTTTTCTAGTTATTTTTCTATTAGTTTGTATTCTTGAATTCTTGTTTTGCTCAGTCACGTTTGTTCTCTCCTGTCAATTAAGTTTATTCGGTTCACCTGCACCTAGTTAATCTGTCTCCTTGCTTCACCTGGTTCACACTCCATATATACACCTCCGTTCTGTTTATTCCTTGCGGAAACATTTTTCAGATCTTGCTCATGTCTTGTTTTTCAAATGTCATCTTTCTTGAAGTTAAAGCAAAAAAAGTTCTGGATAAATGCAGAGAAAGCCTACATGCATTGACAGTCAGAGAAGTGAGCAGTCTTTTCTGGTCACACAAATATAAAATTGCTTTAGAGATTTTACTTGCTGGGATAGTTGTCTGTGTACCCTCACAGTAATCTGACTGCAGTCGCATAAAACATGACTGGAACATGGTGGATTTAAAAAGTCTTTGGAGACTCGTGTTTATAGCCTGAATAACACCTGCCGACGTTACGAGCTAGTAAATAATTCAGAATATGTTAATAAACACTGACCACATTCATGTGAGATATTTATTTTCCACTGCAGCACCAGCAGTGACTTCACTGTCATGTCAGAGCGCTTTATTAAAATGAAATTACGTTATTTGACTAGTTCAAGTGTGACCAGTGACTAATGTTTGGTGTTGATGTTGATTTAATATTAATCCAGAGTAAAACCTTTATGAGCGGGCAGCAGCGCAGGACACAGTGATGAAGTGATTCAGTTAAAGCGTGTGTCCCCTGAGTGAAACCTTTTAAATGAATTATTAATCAGAGTTTTGGGCTTATGACAGAAGGGAATAACAGAGGCTTAGTCACTCTCAGAGACGAGAATTTATGTCTAAAGAGAAGGTCGTCCTGGTCCAGATGTAATGAGTTGAGCTGCAGAGAATGACTGACGACATGACTGATGAAGAGCGATGGCGCTGTGGGCTCTGATGTGATGGTTAAAGCAGAAACCTTACAGGTTGTTTTTCTAAAACAGGATGCGGCCCGCTTTATTCTTTATGTTGGTGTGCTTTTTTTAAATTCTAAAATAGTGAAACTCAACACTGGCATTAATGCTGAGAGTATGCATGGGCTGGTTAACCCAGGCTAACATTTTATGCTATTCTTACATAATAAAACTTTTCATGAGATACCAAAGAAAGCGTCTCTTGTTGTGTGGAGCATGGAGTAAAACAACCCCTCCCCCACTTGTTACCACATACTGCCAGTTAGCTGGCTGAATGATGGCTACCAAACTTTACACGTGCCTTAAGAAAGGACAAAATTAGCTTTTTGGAAATACAGAAAGGTGTAAAAATGAAATAAGGGCCCCCTGTCATTTTTACTAGAGTAAAACTTTTTTAAACTACATTTGGCAACCAATGAGCAACGTACACTCACCGGCCACTTTATTAGGTACACATTGCTAGTACTGGGTTGGACCCCCTTTTGCCTTCAGAACTGCCTTAATCCTTCGTGGCGTAGATTCAACAAGGTACTGGAAACATTCCTCAGAGAGTTTGGTCCATATTGACATGATAGCATCACACAGATGCTGCAGATTTGTCGGCTGCACATCCATGATGTGAATCTCCTTTTCCACCACATCCCAAAGGTGCTCTATTGGATTGAGATCTGGTGACTGTGGAGGCCATTTGAGTCCAGTGAACTCATTGTCATGTTCAAGAAACCAGTCTGAGATGATTCATGATTTATGACATGGCGCGATATCGTGCTGGACGTAACCGTCAGAAGATGGGTACACTGTGGTCATAAAGGGATGGACATGGTCAGCAACAATACTCAGGTAGGCTGTGGCGTTGACACGATGTTCAATTGGTACTAAGGGGCCCAAAGTGTGCCAAGAAAATATCCCCCACACCATTACACCACCACCACCGGTGAGTGTAACTAATAATACCACAGTTTTAAAGTGGGATGAAGATCAGCTCCTCCAAGTCCGAGGCCATGGTTCTCGACCGGAAAAAGGTGGCTTGTCCTCTTCAGGTTGGAGGGGAGTTTCTGCTTCAAGTGGAGGAGTTTAAGTATCTCGGGGTCTTGTTCACGAGTGAGGGAAGAATGGAGCGGGAGATCGACAGACGGATCGGTGCGGCTGCCACAATAATGGGGGCGCTGTGCCGGTCCGTTGTGGTGAAGAGAGAGCTGAGTCGAAAAGCGAAGCTCTTGATTTACCGGTCGGTCTACGTTCCTACCCTCACCTATGGCCATGAACTTTGGGTCATGACCGAAAGAACGAGATCCCGGATACAAGCGGCTGAAATGAGCTTCCTCCGTAGGGTGGCCGGGCACTCCCTTAGAGATAGGGTGAGGAGCTCGGAGTAGAGCCGCTACTCCTCCACATCGAGAGGAGCCAGTTGAGGTGGCTCAGGCATCTATACCGGATGCATCCTGGACGCCTTCCTCGGGAGGTTTTCCAGGCACGTCCCACCGGAGGAGGCCCAGGGGATGGCCAGGACACACTGGAGGGACTATGTCTCTCAGCTGGCCTGGGAACGCCTTGGGCTCCCCCCGGAGGAGCTGGAGGAGGTGTCCGGGGAGAGGGACGTCTGGGCATCTCTGCTGAGTCTGCTGTGCCCACGACACGGTCCCAGATAAAGCGGAAAACGATGAGTACGACGAGTACGAGTATTTAGACCAAATTTTAAAGGAGAAACATATAAAATGATTTATTAAATTATGTTTAAAACAGAATAGCAACCATTTTTGCAGCCGACAAATCTGCAGCATCTGTGTGATACTATCATGTCAATATGGACCAAACTCTCTGAGGAATGTTTCCATTACCTTGTTGAATCTATGCCACGAAGGATTAAGGCAGTTCTGCTTCTGCTGGCAACAACTTAATGCTCACCCTCTACCGATAACCCACATGGCCCTGTCTTTCAGTGTTTAACCCTTTCTCTCTCCTAGACATGGAAATTGACTGAGCTTTTACTGTGACTAACTCTATGTGCTCTCTTTCAGACTCTAACCTTGAAAACTGACTCAGAGTTTATCTGTTCTTTCTTTCTAGGTGAAATGACTAAAGGAGCTACATCCATCAACATTTACTTTTCCTTCCCATAGAAAGGACTGCTGGATCAGTGCTTCTGTATTCTTTGTGTCTCTGCTCTGTTCTCTCAAACCCCCAGTCGATCGTGGCAGATTGCCGCTCACACTGAGCCTGGTTCTGCTGGAGGTTTCTTCCTGTTAAAAGGGAGTTTTTCCTCTCCACTGTCGCTACATGCATGCTCAGTATGAGGGTTTGCTGCAAAGTCAACGCCAGTGACTGTCCACTGTCTCTACATGCTCATCCAGGAGGGGTGAATGCTGCAAGTCACTGACTGGATGCAATCTGCTGGGTTTCCTTAGATAGAAAAACTTTTTATCCAATTTGAATAAATAACTGAATCTGACTGCACTGTTCAATTGTTAGGATTAATTGGAATGTATGTACCTGACTGTTGTGAAGTGCCTTGAGACATGTGTTTTGAATTGGTGCTATATAAATACAACTGAATTGAATTGTTAAAGTTTTGTGCTCGTATATAAAAGAAAAAATATAAAAATCTATTTGTAAATCTATTTGTAAAAATGTAACAATTTAAACACTAACATATTAACTTTAGGAACAACGTATAAATCAGTTTATTTGTAGTGCATAAAAATAAAAGAACTAAACATCAACATTAGATATCATCTGACTGAATTATATCTGTGTTTAACTTCCATCCATTGGGGAAACCCAGCAGGAGCCTGAAAACGTGCCGGGAGTCAGTTGTTCTCTCGGGGTTCATCGGACCTCAACCCCCCCAGTCAGCTGTGCGCTGGCGAGGCGAGCCGGCTGTGAGTCCGGTGTCAGGGCAGCAGAAGCGGACGTCTCCGAACACGTCGGAGCACGTGTGGAATTAAGCGAAATCTTGATAAACCGAGCAGATATTTCAGGTGTACACAGCTACATTCTAGTCTAAAAACAAGTTCTTTTTGTTTCACAGAAAGCGCAATATATCCAACTTTGCTCACAGCTTTTCCCTCTCCTCCAGGCTTTGCTACTTCCGTTAGCGCAATCTACTTTGACCTGCAACAAATCATGGGATAGTGTGGCCCGCGAAGGATACACTGGACCCATCCTTCATATCTGGGGAAAAGAAGGACGCATTTGTCGGCCCCATTTGTCGGAGCCTGCGAAGCTGTAGTCTTCATTGCCTCACAATGACGTAATCGGCCAACAAATGTGTCCTTCAAAGAATGCAGCCCCTCAAATTGGACACAGCAATAGAGAATGACATTTGTGAATCGGTGAATCTGTGTTTGATTAATCTGTGGCTTCAAGGACCCGGATGTGTGACACAAAAAACAGAATTTTAGAACTGAAAGTAAAAGTAGTGAAACTGAATTTTCAATTCAACAAAATATATTTTCAGAGCAAATGAATTCAGTTTCAAACCATTAAATTCAGTTTCAATTAAGTGAAATTCATTTCAAACCAATGCATTTAATTTCAAATTACACAAATACAGATTCAGTTTGAGAAATTCAAATTCAGTTTCTGATGGCACAAGTTTCTTCCCATATTTCTCTTGACTTATCAGCAGTCAGTATC
Source organism: Girardinichthys multiradiatus (assembly GCF_021462225.1). Lineage (NCBI taxonomy): Eukaryota > Metazoa > Chordata > Actinopteri > Cyprinodontiformes > Goodeidae > Girardinichthys > Girardinichthys multiradiatus. The sequence goes on from NC_061799.1 coordinate 37,114,845, forward strand.
TTTTCTGCAACAGATGGGTCTCCAACAAGATCTTAGTGTATGTAAAATATTTGGAAAGATTTGTGTTAAATGTTTTGATGGGATTTTTGCTTTCTGTAACCTGCTAAAAAACATATTTATGTCATTATTATAGAGAAATTATTCATACCCCTGAACGATTAAATTAAAATAGTTTTGATTCAATCATGACAGTTTGGTTCTGATAGAGAATAAGATCCCAAAAAGATGACAAATTAATGAAAAAGATCTAATTCTTCTGACTAGCTTTTTGTATGGTTCCGCTGGTATTTTGAAGATAGGAAGGCCTCCTTGCCATCACCATAATCTTTTGAATGCTCCAGGGTAAATTCCAAGGCTAATTTTTGCCACATTGAAACAGCATATAGCTCAGAAGGATCTGTTATTTCTAGTTTATTAATCTTTACACTGTCATAGATCTAGTTTGTGAAAGATAGTTAAACAGAGGAATACTGTAATTTACAATAAAGATTGTGTTAGGTCCAATAAGGTAACATGTGAGACACTGTATCCTCCAATTTCTCCAGTGAGAACTACTTATGACTAAAAAAAAACAAAAAAAACGTAAATACATGCCAACTTTTTGTTTGTTGAATTTCTCCTGTGCCAAAAGTAGAAGCAGTCTGAGAAGTAGGCTATTTATTACCCCATGAATCCTGGTACTTTTATTTTAAACACATGCTTCGTGTAACTAAGGACCATGTGCAGACATATAAAAGAGACTAAAGCCAACAAGAGAATGTGTTTGGCATATCAATAATCACAAAACATAAAACCCAACACAAAAATTACTCAAAAATCCTTAACATGTCACTAAAAATATCAGCATTTTTTCTTAAAACTGCCAAAACACCAACAAACCGGAAACTTCTCTTAGAAAATATTGACATGTTTTAAGACAGAAAAAGACAAAAGTTGTTTCAGAGAAGAAAAGGATAACGAAGCTGCATTACTCTGCATAAAAGGTAGAACATACATACTGTCTTTATATCCCTAAAAATGTTCAAACATCAGACACAATATGATAAAACACTTCATTGAGATTAGAATAAACTGTTGTTTTCTAAAACTGTGGCAGACCAGTGCATCCCAGATCAATGCATTATGTCAGTGAAATAACTAATTTTGACTGTATTTTTAGGTGATTTGTACGTCTTCGACTGTTTCAGTGTTGCAGACACATCCTGCATTCATGCATTCATTCAATGAAGCCCTGTTTCTTCCTCTGTGTCCATGAGTAAGGGAAACATCCTGCATGGAAACAGATTATCTGCATGTCTAACAGACAGTCTGATCAGTCTGACGCAAATTGAGACAAACTAAAAGGCAGGTTTAGTCCAGTCAAGCCCTATTAAACTCTTAAAATGACCTGACGTAAAGGTAAAAATCATGAGATTTGTTTGGTATAGCCTGTTTGTGAATGGCTTCACATACCCATTATTTCCAACATCAGGTCACTGAGAGAACTGTATATCCTGTAAGCCCGTTAAAATGACCGTATGGCGTCATGCAACCCTGCATGCAAAACCTGTCAAACTTCATCAAGTGCTGCTAATGATGTCTAATGCATCCACAAGCCATCCTTTTTGTTTGGTGGCATTCGCTAACTTTTTGACAGACTGTTGGATGCTCCTGCAATTGCCTGTAACACATCAATCTACTCATGATGCCTTGAGGTTACTGTAGAGAAGTCAGTGCCTGAGATTTAAATTATTTACAGTCATGTGAAAATTAGTACTCCCTATGACTCCTGTGTGTTTTCCTAATGTATCTGGAGAAGTGGATATTAACATAAATTTTAACAATACCAGAAAATTAAAATTAAAAATTTGAAAAATGTTATAGCAAAATAAACAATTTCTGCTGAGGAATAAATTATGACCAACCCCCAAGATACACACACACACACACACACACAGAAGTTTCTATTTCTACCCATATTAGGACCATTCATTTTAGTAACCAGATTTATTTCCTAACCCTAAACCATCCCAAACCCATTACTAGTAAATTAATAGTGTCAACCTGTCAAGGTTTGCGGTGGTGGGACCAAACATCAGAAGTAAATGAACACATAAACTTCTATATGATGATATAATTATTAATATTTAGATAAGATAAACGTTATCCTTCCCCTAGGGGGTAATTAAAATCGTTTCATCAGGCCAGGTTAAAGATCCACCATAATAATAAATAACTATGAATAAAAAGTTAACAAAATTACAAACAATACAGTACAGAATTATTTAAATATTTACAGACTGTAAAATGCTTTATAAAAATAAATTTGGAAAATATCGGAAACACTATATATAACTCTATATATACAGTGCATATAAGACAAACTAAGATAAACTCTAGACTTCAGTTCAACAATCTTAGCACTATTTATGTAGAAGGAAGAGGTAAATGAAGTGAATAAGTATTTGTTGTACATGATGATGTCAGTAGCCATAACCTAAATGGTCATCTTCAACACTCCTCGTCTGTGGAGAAGTTCTCTGATGTACTAAAATCTTCTGCGTAGCTTCTGATTGCAGCAGGTAGCAGAGCTGTTCGCAGTCCAGGCTGGTGCTGACAGCAGAGGGAATGATGCATTGATCTGCTTGGGAATGCCTGTTTGTTCGCACCGTAATCCCGGGACCAAATCTACCTTTCAACACTCCTCTCTTCTCCTCCACCAGTAGGCTCTTCTCCTCTGTTCAGTTCAGTTTCTCCACGTTTTTTTCTCTGTTTTGTTTTGGTCATTTTACCAAACTAAACCTCATTATACAAGAAGACAATCAAAGTAAAATGCTGAATTTTAATATTATTATTAAATTAATTAATATGAAATAGATGCAGTATGAACATGGCCAGCATGACATAATAATAAGCTAATCAAGATAATGACGAGCATATGAATAAGCCACGTTCAAACATTCTGATACTGTGTGACAGTTTAATTTTGCTAAGTTTTATCATCATGATTTACACATTTCTGAATCCAGTCTAAATTCTATCGTTGGTTAATTTTTCTCCCTATTGATTGCTAGGAGTGCATTTGTTTTATTTTGTTGTTTCTTTCACCAACCAATCACAGCTCTTAGAAGACAGCACCACACCTAGCAACAGGGTCAACCACACCTAGCAATGGGGTCAACCACACCTAGCAACGGGGTCAACCACACCTAGCAACAGGGTCAACCACACCTCCTCACTAAGATAGGAATTTCTGTCGTCTCCTCGCTCAGAGTCGCTCTCAGCAGAGACCTGAATCACTCTTAAGCTAGGAGTCCTCGGTAAGAATATTTAGGCTAAGCGAGAAACTCTCTGAGAGGACTCTGAGAATCTTTGTGAATACATGCCCAGATGTTTAGCATGGTGTTGCAGCTTACGAGTCTGATAAGGGATGTAAAAAGATCTCAAAACAATTTGAAATCAGCCATTCAACAGTAGGGAGACTAGTGTACAGGTGGAGGACATTCACAGCAACTGCCAATAGGCCCAGGTCAGGTCGTTCCAGCTAGTTCACGCTGAAAGCAGACAGCAAGATGCTAAAAGAAGTCTCCAAAAACCCTAAAATGTCATCATGAGACGTTCAGAGGGCTCTTCGTACTGCACAAGTACCAAGAGCAAGAGATTACACAAGTTCAACTTTCTTAGGACTCGAGCAAAGAGGAAACCTTTGTTTATGAAGAGAAATATGAAAGCCAGAAAAAAAAGTTTATTACAGACAACACAGATAAAGTCTGGGGCTCATTGACTAATGGTCTTTGGACAGATGACTCTTAAACTGAATTATTTGGACACCAAAACAGAGGACATGTTTGGCATAAACTAAACGTCATTCCAGAAAAATAAACTCGTACAAACTGTGAGCACAAAGATGAAAGTGTGTTGTTTTGGGATTTCTTTCCTGCAGCAGGACCAGTTTGGCTCAACATCACAGAATCCACCATGAATGCCTCCATGTATCAGAGGCTGGTTGGAAAATATGTGAGATCATCTTTAAAAATATTTAAACTGAAGCAAAACTGGACCCTGAAACATAACAATGATCCCAAAACACACAAATAAATTCACCAAGGACTGGTTGAGAATTAGAAATGGAAAATCCTGGACTGGGTCAAAGCAAGAATTTTGATGTTATTGAAACACTACAGGAAGAACCAAATGGGATAAGAATCGTTATTTGGGGCAAGGTGGTTCTAACTTTTTTCCTCACCTAGAAAACATATTTTTGTTTATCTCTTTTATTAAAACATAAATGTTACAAAAATGTTAATTGTGGTTGTATATATGCATTTAAATCACTTTATTACATTAGATTGTAATAAAGAACTCAATATTTAATGGGGTGTTCTAACCTTTCCTCGTCTATACATATAAATGAGTGTAGTTAGATTAGAGCTAGACCTTGTTACCATTTCCTTTTGTTTGTTATCTTCTGAGATGGTTCTTGTTGTCAGTTGATGTTTTGTCCTGCCCAGAGACTACAGGTGGAAAGTAGCAACATTTGCTAATACATGGTATAAATAAAAATAAACTGTTTAAACTGATTTGTGTTGACTCTGCCAGAAAAATAGTTTTGCCAAGAATAATATGTTGAAACATATCAAATTAAGCTTCACGGATGTGTTCTAGGACATTATTTTTAAAGTTAAAGATAACCATTTAAACCTATTATCATTTGGCTGTTTAATATTAATTAAAATGTTTGAGACTAAAAAATAAAGACTACTCACCATGCATTTATTGGGTTTTTCTCCAGAATGAACCCTCATGTGGATGAGAAGCTTGTAGCGAGCGTTGAAGGGTTTATGCCGTCTGACACAGCCGGTCCAAAAACATGCAAACTCCTCCCCTTTACGCTGATCGATGTGCACCTTTTCAATGTGCCTCACCAGCTCCTCCTGGCTGCTGTAGGTGGCTCTGCAGTCAATCCAATGGCACGACTGCTCCTGCTGGTCCAACGTGAGGTCTTTTCCTGATGGTCTATTGAGGCTGGGGGAGTGAAGAGGGGACTGGCTACTGTACTGTGCATTGCTACCCCGAGGATGCTGGCCAAGACCGAACAGTTCCTCCTGCTGATTGTTTATTTGAAATGACTCCCTTTGACACGGCGAGAAATCATCTAGAGGTTCTTGTTTAATTGAACAGTAATCCTCCTGTAGATTACGCTGTTGTGCAGACACTTTATGATGGTACTCAGAATAAGGCACGTGTGAGGTAAGAACTGTAGATAATGAAGAGGAGGAAAGGGATGAATGTAAAGATTCAAAAGATGGAGACTTGGCACAACTGGTCAGCATGTAGGAAATAGGAAGGGAGGGCTGAGGGTAGCAGCTGACGCTTTGACTGTTGGCTTTTAGGTCTGTTTGACCTGTAATGACAAAATCCTCCACAGTCTTTTCTAAGTGGGGTCCTGCTGTCTTACAGCTGAGCAGGGAATTGGGGTTACATCCCAGTGAGGTCCTGGGAAGGGAGCACAGACCTCCTCGATGTAGTGACGGCTGGCAGAGGCCCCCAAAGGACACCGGCGCCTGAAGCTCCTCAGCTTCCTCAAACACATTCCCAAAACTGGGAAAAGTGAGCTGCACATCTGGAGGGCCAAGGTCAGGGGGCCACATACCAACCACCTCTACCTCCAAGAGACCCTGCTGATAAAACTACAGATCTTTTTAGAACAACCTTAACAAACCACTGGGGGTAAAACCTTCCATAGTGCCCTTCCAACATGGTGAATGAGAAGTGGATGGCATCTTCTAGAGAGGTAATCTTGTCTCATTTGCTCCAAATTGCAGCTTGGTCAGTTATCACCCAACGCTGTGGAAAACAAAAACCAAAATGATTGATCAGAAAAGACAAAAGCCCCAGCTGGTACTGCTACATTTTACAACACACTAATGTCTCCAACTCTGTAATCTTAATCCAACAGGGTGATACGATACACGTGAAGGAGTAGGTAGAAAAGTAAAGGGCAAAACATAGTCCCGCCTACTTGACTCCGCAGACGTACGCGCAACTCCGGGTAGAGTCAAAACGGACGTTCGCCTCACATGTCCACGGAAAGCGCAGTTTTTATGACCACGTACGAGGTGCCACACAATGAACTGCTCTTCAGGAAAAAGTCTCCGCATCGAACTATTTTATATGTGACACACTGCTGCGAGTATGAGAAGCGTCACGGCCTGCCTCGCACAGACAGGTGTATTCCTCTTCTTCGTCCCTAGTCTGGTTTATTGGCCTTAAACAAAAACCTTCTTTTCTTTTTTTTCCCCAAAGCTACACGGCAAATTTGTTCTGCGTCCCGGTCCGATGATGCCATGGCAGAAAGTGTAGGAAATGTAGGAATTTGTCACCAGAAATAAAGGAAATTGGTACAGGCTCTGTGCCCACAGCGTCTGTGCGGTGTCTCCATTCGTCACAGAACGCCCAACTATGTTCTGCTCTAAACACTCAATAAATTAACATCACATAAATGCATTATATGTGAGGCTGGAGATGAATAAACCAACATTTATTGAAAGAAAACCCAAAAAGCTGTAGATGGAAGTAAATGACATTTAAAGTCCAAAACATAAAGCCGACACGTAACATTTATTAAACTTTGCACTTTTTTTTTTCAGCACTAGAGGCCTTTATTTTGATAGTACGCAGACAGGAAGGAGGGGCAAAGAGAGGGGAGACATTCGGCAAAGGTCACCGGGTCCGGGACTCAAACCCGGGACGGCCGCTTTGAGGAGTATAGCCTCTATATGTGGTTGTGCGCTAACCCCTACACCACCAGCGCCACACCCACAATTTATCAAACTTGAAACTATTGACAGAAAATGACAAGGAGCTTGCAGAAATAAAAGGAAGAAAGACATTTAAACTGAAACAAACCAAACAACAAAACAGGCATGGTAAGATTAAGCATGGACCAAGCTGATCAGGGACAGGGTCATGAAAATACAAAAGGAAACAATGTTTTTAAATCGAGACAAACCAAGAAATTGTCCAACCAGTGGCCAGCTACTTAGAAACTCAAACATTAAAACTTTTTTGTGGACCAGGGCATCTTAACAGGACCAGGTCAAGCATGGACTCTTCTACTTTCAAATCTGAGGCCTTGTGTCTGACAGCTACATCCTGGCACAGTTTGGGTCATCAATCGTACAATGATCCCAAAGACAGAAACAAGTCCACAACAGAATGACAAAAAATAAATAAAGAATCTACATGATGCAATGGTCCAACCTCTGCAGAGTGGACATACTGTGGTGGGACATTAATTCAGCGTTGCATAAAGTATACTTAATAGACATGAGGGTTTCTCCACAATACTTCCAGAAGACAACTACTTAAAGGTTTTCCACTAAAGGTGGTTCTAGATTCTGCCTCATCAGTTGCATTTAGTTTTTTGCCCAGGTTTGATATTTTGCCTTCACCTTTGTTGAATAGATAATGACAGTAGACCTGGACTGGTAATTGGTTTCAATATATACCAAGGTTTAAGGTTTTAGGGTGCTAAAATTTCCCACTAGACCAGTTGTATGATTTAAGGTCTGTTTACTGAGAAAGTGCCCATGTGATCAGAGTGTTCTCTGGCTGTTTGAGGCATTGAGTAACATGGCTTTATCCCTCTGCCACGTGTTGCTTTGCACTGCTGATCAGCTGGCTGAAAAAGAATAGGTTAAAAGAAAGACAAACTGAACTTTTTGAGATTTCCTGTTGAGAAAAACATGGCAAGTCATGGTGTGGAAGCTGAATGAGCCGTTTTTTTACCGGCGCTTATTTTGCTGGCAGGCTCTGAGTGGCATGGCTGTTTAGGGCCCAAGCAGCTAGCTGGAGTAATTAACCAGCTATTATCAGTTTGTTATACCTGTCGTGATGTACAAAAATGAGAATTGCAGAAAGGGATAAAACAGAAACTACTACTACATTTACTATTTTTTGTTTTTTAATTTGTGCTTAACTTCATGTACACAAATTAAATACCAACAAAGAAATTTTACATTATATTGAAACTATCCATGTTTGTATTGTTTAGCTATAATTGTTGCTTTTCCCCTTTAAATGGGAGTAATTACATCTGCCAAGGAGGATATGTTTTCAGCTGAGTTTGTTAGTCTGTCTGACTGTCTGTGTGTGTAAGCAACTTTACGGAAAAAGTTACAGACGGATTCTTATGAATATTTTTACCAGAGGTGTGTCCTAGTCCAAGGAAAATCTATTAAACTTTAGTGGAGATCCGGAGCTCGATCTGATCCAGGATTTTCTTTTTCTATGGTGTCAGTGACCCTACATTGGGCAGAGGTATGCGGTCTCTGACTGTCTTGTTAGATAATGTTATTCACTTTAGTTTGTTCGAGTTACCCTTTCCATCACATAGATGTGCATCTGCTGCTACAGAGATATCTTTGTGCTCCTCTACGTCGCCCTCTTTTTGACTTTTGTATGGAGAGGTCATCTTAGATTTGTTGCCATATGTATGTCGAAATACCAACATACACTGCCTACAATAAATAACACTGACATTATACTACAGCGCAGCTTGTTCATACCATAAACTATGACCCACAGGAGAATAGTATTCCCACCCGCAACAGTAGATATATCTCATCTCACATGTAAGCAGCCATACGTTGCCAGCATGCATTACAAACAACATATGTACATGTGAATATGTAGTTTTATGTACATGTACGGGTTTCCATTGCATTATAATGAAGATCAGACATCAGTAAATCATGTTATATATAACAACCTTCACATTCATTGGCACCTCTACAAAACATTTATAAAAATCCTTAAAACAATGCACTAAAGTTTTGTTGCAGTGAATAACCACACACTGAAACACTGGACAAATCTAACCTTTAATTTCTTTACAAATATTTGTTCTTAATCATAAATTAAGAAAAAAAAATTAAAGAAAATCACAGGGCACCTGAATTATTTGTATTAAATAAATGTACGCGAGTTTTTAATGTGTGCTTTACTTTCTTTTGTTCATCAAAGGGTCAAAGGCCCGAGTCCATGTTTGTAAATATAAGGACACAACAGCCCATTTTGGTTAGCAACTCTTCAAAATTGGAAAGACAAGAAACCTTGACAATTAAGTAAGTACAGTGCATCCATTTTATCACCCAACATTATCCAGCCTAAATATCCACTTAGTACTTAAAACTATGTTACAAGTTCTAATACTGTTGTATTGGGCTATTAATGCTATTTCCTCATTGATTTGCAGCTGTTAACAAGATTTCCCCCAGGATTGCCCTGCATTTAGCTTCATCCATCTTCCTATCAACTCTGAACAGCTACCTGTCCCTCCTGTAAGAAAACAACTCTTCCTGGTTGAATGAAAATAATTTTAAATCTAAATATGTCAGGGGTATAAATAATTATTTATTTTTACTCAAAGTTGCCATACCGGAAAAATCTTACAGCAGGTCATGTATAAACGACAGTGTGTTTTTGAACACTAGAGGTTTGATTTTACTACATGCAGAACCTGGTAAAACCCAGATCATTTAGATCATGTGCTGTTTGTTACATAAAACCCTGCAATTAAAAGTTGGTGTACTTATGTTTTCCCAAGACTGTCCTCAAATTACTATCTTTTCATAATTTATTTAATGCTTTAATAAAAGTTCAAAGAGTATAAAACTCTTATTTGTTTTTACCCTGAATATTTAAAATGACTTGAAGTTATTTTACTGAAATCCCTCAAAATGCCTCAAAGGACAGATGTTGGTGTGTTTAAATTGGTGGATTGATCCTGCAAAGCAGCACATTCCACCATGTTGGTTAAACTGAGTCAGGATCTTCAGAGATGTCGTGACTCAGCTAAAGTGGCAGTTTACAATTCAACAGTCTGAATCGGGAAACCTGAAATCTTTCACTCTCTGACGTTTACTCCTCTTATTTTTGGTTTGACTTGAGCGGCAAGTTTGCATTTAGCGTCCAGGGCTGCTTATTTACAGACAGTGTTGAGACCATGCTGGCAGCTGATTTTTCACTGATCAGAATTAACAGGCAACGTTTCCCTACACACTGCTAATGCAGGGCAGGGAAAGTGGGCTGAAAATGAAGTTCTCCTCATCCCTCTCACTAATACAGTAGCTCTACTGTGTAAAACGTCCTTCACTGTTTATTAGAGATGACCTATTCTCCACCATCTGCCAGATATTGATGATCTAATTTGCAGCCGGATCCCTGCTACATGTAATTAGTCATCTGAAGGCCTCAGCAGGAATCCATGCTGATGCAATCCTGTTGATCCTTTATGGGCTCTAAAACAGCACAGCTAAGAGGATGAGTAAGTTCACTTCTGTATTTATATTAGCTGATGATGGAGTCACTAAGTGTAGGTTCAGGCCTGTATTTCCTGGTATGCTCTGGTTTACAGTTTTATGATTCTTCCCGTAAATCGCTGGAGTTCCCCCCAACCGGAGTCGCGCAGCAGACCAGTCATGGGAACTGTGGTTAGATCTTAATTAGAGAGGCTGTGATGTGTCTGTGCCTCAGCAAACTCAACAGGATTAATAGCAAAGTGGTTTGGTGTGACTGAAGAATGATAATTGCAAACCACTACCTGCTGGCTTTGAGAACTGAAACCAATATTAGAGCTTTGAATGGAAATAAAACCATCAAAGACAAAAAAAAAATATATATATATATATATATATATAAGAACCACTCAATTGTTCATAATCACATCCGCTCCTCCATAAATACATCAGATTTCCAGCTGTAAGTGCAGCTGTGTCTGTTCACCAAGAACACTTTGGTCCTGATCCAGAAAGAAGAGCCAGACAGTGAAACTAAGAAAAGTGTCCCACAAACCCTGAAGTGAGCCAGTGAGCGCTGTGAAATAGCAGACTCATCTCATGTGGTGTCTTTTAAAGACTCACTTGCTGAGGTTAGCTAAACACAGCTGTGGCATTTCAGGACAAGCAAATGTGTACTTATCTCAACAATAAACACAAAGGATTTTTTATATGCTTTCAAGTTTAACTGCAACGTGGGAAAAATATGTTTTTGTTGTTTTGTTATCAAATGAGCCAAAACCCACAAGATACATATTTAAATGTGTTTTCTCCTATAATAAAATGCCTTTTGGAGAAATCGATACCCCTCAAACTTTTTTACATTTTGTCACATTACACCCACTAATTTTATAGGATTTTATGTGACAGACCAAAAAAAAGTAAAACATATTTCTAAAGTTGAAGGAAAAGTGCACGATACTGCTAAATAAAGTCTAGTGAAACCAATCACCTTCAGAAATTCCCAAACAGCTACCCAGAGTCCACCTGTGTGTAATGTAATCTCAATATAAACCCAGCTGTTCACTGAATGCCTCAGAGGTTTGTTGGACAACATTAGTTAACAAACAGCATCATGAAGACCATGAAACACAGCAGGCAGGTCAAGGAGAACCTTGTGGATAAGTTTAAAGCAGAGTGAGGTCATTAAACAACATCCCAAGCTTTGAACATCTCACAGAGCTCAGTTCAATCTATCTGAAAACAGGAAGAGCAGGACACAGCTGCAGACCAACTAAGACTGGACCGTTCTCCTAACTAATCGGGCAAGGAGAGCATTAGCCACCAAGACTCCTTTGGCAACTCTGGAAGAGCTGCACCTCAGGTGGGGGGAATCTGTTGGCAGGACAACTATCAGCCTTGCGGTACACAAAGCTGAAGTTTCCGATGGAGCGGCAAGAACAAAGATGTTAGGGCTGCTCAAAAAACATTAATTAGGGGGCATTGCAATATCACTGGACACAATATAAATATCACTAACAACTACTTGGAGTGCAATAAATATTCTATAATGATATAAGTACCACGCACCCATGCTCCATGTGTCTGTAATATATTCGATGATGCTAGCTGTTCAATACAACAGAAAAGGTTTAAATCTTTATCAAACTGTATTATTAAGATTATTGTTATTATTGAAATTCAGTAGCTTCTCTGCCAAAGCATCGACCGTAGCCAGTTTCATCAATAAAACCATGTTGTTGGGATGGAAGTAATTAATTTCATTTATTTATAGTACCTGGAAAGACTCCTCACTCATCTAGGCTCTTTGTTTGCAACAAACTAAAGGCATAACACGGTTTAGCTAAGTGTGTCTTTATTATTCACCAACATTATTGGACATTGTCTGTATACTGTCCTAAACGTCCTCTGCTCTGGTCAGATCAGACAAACCTTTTGGCCTCCAGCTAATATTGCACATCATAAAGAACACACCATCCCCATGGTGAAACATGGTGGTGGAAGCAATATAATGTGGGGATGCTTTTCTTCAGCATGGACAACTGAGCTGCTCAGACTTGATTGAAAGGTGGATGAAGCTAAATACAAATCAGTCCTGTGAGAAAACCTGTTGAAAACAGTTCCGTTAGTAGTGAAGGTTCATCTTTCAGCAGGAGAACCCTAAACATACAGCTAGAGCTGCAATGGAAGGGTTTAGATCACTGCAGACTGGGTCATTTTAACAGATGAGGTGTTAGAGTGGCCCAGTCAAAGTCCAGACATAAATCCAATTGCAAATATGCGGCAAAAATGAAAAATTGCTCATTTTAGAGAGTTTTTAGATTGCTGTCCAAACTGGGCTTAAGCTATTTTGCAAAGAATAGAAAACATTTTCAGGTAGATGTGCAAAGCTAGTGAGGACATTCCCCAAAAGACTCACAGCTGTAATTGCAGCAAAATTGGTTCTACAAAGTATTGAGTCAGGGGAGAATTAACATGAAAGCACACCACATTTTTCATAATTAACTCATAAAAAAATCTGAAAACCATGTATTTTTTTTGCTGCTTTTCCACAGTAAGGATATACACTGCTTTGTGTTGGACTGTCACACATTATCCAAACGAAATACATTGATGTTTGTTTGAAAAATTTCTAGAGGTATACTTGTGCAAGCCCCAGAATATGCACAAACTTTACCTTTATAAATTTAGAGAAAATCTTATTATGAAGTTAGTTTGCCTTCAAAAATTCAGCATGTTTCCACTTCCTAGGAGTATGATAGATTTTAGCACACAGCAGCTAGATTCCTGCTGCTTTACAAGCTGTGGTACTAAAGGTTTTCCTTTAAGGTGTTCAAAACAGACAGTTATCCCCAAACCTGTCCTTCAGTGCTTTAAGTCTCATTTAGCTCAGGCTGAGGAAACAGGGAACAAATATATTGAGCAAGAGGAAAGTAAACTCATTATTCTCGTTTCCAAATGAACCTGATCTTGAACTGAAAAAAAAAACCACCCCAGAAATAATGACCAGCCAGCTTTAGAACATGGCAGCGTCACCTCAAAATAGTTTTAAGGTTCTTGCTGCTAAAAAGCTTTATTTGAAAAGGCTTTTTCTCGAAGCAATCTCTTGTTTTAAGGTTAAAAAAGGATAATGAGTTTATAAAGAATTACTTGACTTTACCTAGATTCCAGCTCTTACAAAATGATCAAACCTAAACAACAAAGAAAATCTTATCATTTTCAACCCATTTTGCAGCACCTAAATACTTATAATAATCATTTAATCCTGTCTTTAAAACAACTATTAAGGTCAATTCTCTGCATGCAGCTCTGCACAGGAGCAACATATTAACATAAGAGAGCTAAACCCCAAGTCTGACTCTGTATTAAAGAAAGCACTTGGATTACGTAACTAGTTCAATAACATTCATTTGTGTCTCTTTAAACAGAAAAAGGAGACCAGTATCCCAGTAACAAACAGATGGCTGAATAGGGAAAGTTTACACTTCACAGAATAATTTCTGCCTCATGTTCTCCCTTAAATTACGTTAATCCTGTGAAACCAGTTCAGTGGGTTTGTGGTGTTCATTATTTAATTTTCTATCAGGTCAATTATATATATGTGTCTAGTGAAAATTAAAGGATTTTTGTTTTTCTAACTGTATTTTGCTGTATGCTATAACATTTATACAAATTTACACCCTGGTCATCCTGTTCTGACAACTGGTCTCCTCTTGTTCCTGGATAAACACAATGTAAAACATCATTTCCAGGTTCAGGTTAAACTGTCCTATAAATAATGATCAGACTAAGTGGGCACAAATGGGCCTTCAGAATGTACAATGATTGAAATCATACCGCTAATTTAGTTAAAAAGTGGCTTAAAGCAAAGTTTTGGAGTGGACATTGCAATGCTACAGATTCAATCCCCTTGAAAATTTGTAGAAATACCTGAAAAGCTGTGTTTGAGCCAGCTGACCTCCAAACCTGACTCAGTTAAACCAGTTCTGTTAGAAGGAATGGGCCAAAATACCAGTAAACTATTGTGAGAAGCTTGTGGCTGATATTGAAAAAGGCTTGGCCCAAGTCATACAGTTTAAAAGGCAATTCTACCAAATACTAAATAAATCAATGTAAACCTTAAAAATTGAAATTTGTTTTTTAGAAAAATCTGAAACAATCCCTCAAATTATTCTAGCATTGATAAATGACTTTCTGCCCGCAGCTGTAAGACTCTATAACCACCACTGATCCCACTAAACCCAATAGGTTGTTTACGTCTCTGGTATGATTCACACAGTTTTTCATATTCCTATAAAAAGTCAAAATTTTTTAAACGAATATACAAGGCACATGTATACTTCTAAATGATATTACTTAGTTGCATATTTCTTAAAATCTGAATATGCTATTTTTGTAACTACATAGATTTTCTTATGTTGTACACTTAACCTTACTGCACAGTATATTATTTTTATTATTATTATTTATCTTTATGTGTCTACGCCCTTCTATGTGCTTTCACTTTACTGCTGTAATACTTGAATTTCCCCATTGAGGAACAATAAAGGATATTTATATTCTATTCTATTCTATTCTATTCTATTTAGGTACCTAAAGTTACCTAAAGACCTACAGCATGCGCTGGGGTGGTTCGCAGCTGAGTGTGAAGCGGCTGGGATGAGGATCAGCTCCTCCAAGTCCGAGGCCATGGTTCTCGACCGGAAAAGGGTGGCTTGTCCTCTTCAGGTTGGAGGGGAGTTCCTGCTTCAAGTGGAGGAGTTTAAGTATCTCGGGGTCTTGTTCACGAGTGAGGGAAGAATGGAGCGGGAGATCGACAGACGGATCGGTGCGGCTGCCACAGTAATGGGGGCGCTGTGCCGGTTCGTTGTGGTGAAGAGAGAGCTGAGCCGAAAAGCAAAGCTCTCAATTTACCGGTCGGTCTACGTTCCTACCCTCACCTATGGCCATGAACTTTGGGTCATGACCGAAAGAACGAGATCCCGGATACAAGTGGCTGAAATGAGCTTCCTCCGTAGGGTTGCTGGGCACTCCCTTAGAGATCGGGTGAGGAGCTCGGCCATCCGGGAGGGACTCAGAGTAGAGCCGCTGCTCCTCCACATCGAGAGGAGCCAGTTGAGGTGGCTCAGGCATCTATACCAGATGCCTCCTGGACGCCTTCCTCAGGAGGTGTTCCAGGCACGTCCCACCGGGAGGAGGCCCAGGGGACGGCCCAGGACACGCTGTAGGGACTATGTCTCTCGGCTGGCCTGGGAACGCCTTGGGGTCCCCCTGGAGGAACTGGAGGAGGTGTCTGGGGAAATAAACCTAATGTTAAGTATGGTAGGGGATCTGTGGTGCTTTGGGCCACTTTCTCTTTCCAAATGCTGTTTTATTTCTGCTCAGGATTTACAGATTGGTCTAAATACACGCAGACACAAACATGACCATCAAGTCCATCAGATGATGACAATTTGCTGTTAGGGTCAAAAACAAACCTGGTGCAGTACTGAACAACTGTATGGAAGAAAATATTTTCTGCTAGAGAGACCCGAGTCCTTATTTGACAAGACTTTCAAATGATTCCTCGCTTTAACTGATGGATTCGAAGTTAAAACAGATCCGATTGTGGTTTATACAAATAAGCCAAATATTGGACTTTCAGATAAATTGTCTTGATAAGGTTACATCCTGTTTGTTTGTTTTGTAATTACAGGATAAAGTTTGCAAAGGAATTTTAAACATTTTAAACAATTTATTTGATTGTTAAAATTAAAATATCAGGTGGACCTCAAGAGAGGGTTTTGTCTAATGCAAAATTCACCCAATTACGTTTTTTGTAAAGTCAGCAGTGCATCAAGTCACTTTTTTCTTGTTGTCCTACATCAGTTTTAGCATCATCTGTCACCAGATGGTATCTATTTCACCAAATCCGAATGTCACAAACAGCTGTGGTCTTTCAGAATCCAAAGGATTTTTCTCTGGCTGTAATTTACATATATATACATAAATCTGGGTGAACCTTCTCCAAAATGCATGCATAAAACCTCTTTTAAATGTGGGCAAAACTGTGTAAGGGCAGTCAGATGCCATTAGCTTGGTGGTGCTATTTTAGGATCAGATCTGCCATTGTGGAAATTAGAAGGACATGCAAACTGTGGTTTACACATTTTTATGAGTAAAAATATACTCACGAAATGATCTCCTAAAGTTTGCAGCTTGAATTTTGACCATAGCTAAATGGAAAATCATAACTTTCAAGCCATCACTGTTTTTAAAACAAGAACTATCATGGGGAGTTGCTGTGTGTGACTGTGAAAAAAACAAAAATAACATTTCAGGGATAAACATTATAAGCAGCAGCAATAATAGTAGCACTTGCATTTCTTCTTCTTTGCAAAAGCAATGACATCACGCTTTTAATTTTTAAACTGTGGTTTTCAACTATGGCATATTTATTTTATTAGTTTATTTCAAACATGATTAGAAAATAAGAGTAAAATAAATAGAATATTATTATTATTATAATATTTATAATGACAACATATATAATCAGCCAAGATTTCCCACTGTTCCCAGTAAAACAGCTCCAGGTTATATTATGTTCATTATAATTTTTACATAAGGATAGTTTGAAGAGTTAAAATGCATTTTTACATTATAAACTAAAACAATGCTGTGTAAACAATAACCCCTTGCTACTTCTGTCAATCTTGTTAAATATTTGAAAACTGAGAACTGAAACAAAAAACTAACATGATCAAAACTGAACTGTTGAATTAAATTAGCTATTTAAAATAAGTTTAACAGGCGGACAATGAAAACGCATATTTACGAGTGTAAAAAACAATAAGTGCACATTTTAAATTTGTCCAACATTAAAAAGAAAGAGGTGGGGATTTAACCTTCTGTGTCACAAAAAAACATTATTGCATTAATTTGGTGTGGAATACGGTACATAGTAGACTAATCGATTCATTTTTATAATGGCGCTTAAAAGAAAGAATCTTATAAAACACGGAAATCCTCTTTTGGATAAAAGAGGTAATCATCTCTGGCTGACCTGTATTTGTGAGAAACAGGTCTGTGTATTTTGTACCCATACACTCACAGTTACACAGTTAACATTTAATCTGGAACAAATTATTTTGCAAAAACTAAACTGCAGTGAGAAGTATTTGTTTCCCCACAGATTTCTTCTTCTTATGCTTTTTGGCACACTTAACTTATTCAGGACATCAAACAAATTTTAATATCGGACTTAACCTGAGTAAATACAAAATTCAGTTTTTAAGTGATGATTTCACTTATTTAGGGAAAAAAAGGCAATCTAAGCCATTCTGAGCTCAAGTTAAAAGTAATGATCAAAGCTGAAGGAACACCTGTAATATGTGCGGTGCAGTGCTGCCAACCAAAGGTTGTGCAGAAAATCTGGAGAGATTCATGACACGGTTGAGGACCACTTGACAGGAAGGTGTCACCTCCTTTCTGGACCAGTCGCTGAGCTGCCACTCAGACTACAGCCAAGTCAGAGTGAGAAAAAGCTGCTGAATGCATTTTTTCCATGTGGCTGATCAGCTTAATGAAGAGGGGCAGTGTGAGGCAGCAGCGGCACAATTAAAAACCTTGGTGCGAGTGCCATTAAAGACAAAAGCAGAGACTCACACATGAAAACCAAGACAGTACCTAAAAGTGACGCTTATCCAGGTGATAAAACCACTGATGTGCGCAGAACCACAGCATAACTAGGAAATAAGAAATGAGAAGCTGCACTAAAAAACCTTTCAGACAATTTGATTACTACACTGTTACTTTTTAAGATAGCCCTGACATGGTTGCATATGAGCCTGTATGATGACCCAGAGTAGAACTTCCTGCTATCATGGTTTGGAGACAGACATTTACTTGACAAACTTGATAAAGCGCTACACAAGTTCAGGCCATTTACCATTTACTGTTCAACCTTCAGGATAAGAATTGCTAATTGCCCTTGCTAATCAAAAAGCTAAAATAAAATGTGACATTTCTTTAGTTTGTGTTTTTGAGCATATTTCTAAACAGTTAATTATGCATGATGGTGCTTACTGGAAAATGGGGAAAAAAGCAAATGGGCAAAAAAAATGTGCAAAGGCAGACTATGGATCAAGACAAATATGTTTAAAATGTCTTTATTTTACATGGCAGTTCCAGTGAGCAGAGCCTGAAGTTTCTGGAGGGCGCCAGGTGTGGATGAGATTCTGAAGGCTCTAAACATTATGGTGCGGATAGCCAGTTGACACGCCTCTTTAATGTCGCAAGGAGGACCGGGACAACACTTCTGGGGTAGTGGTCCAAATTTTTGGGAAAGGGGACCAAGGAGCGTCATATCGAGGGATCGCACTTCTTAGACTCCCTGGACACACTTACTCTGGGATGTTGGAGAGGAGGCTCCGGATGATAGTTAACCCTCGGATCCAGGAGGAGCAATATGGCTTCCCTGAGGATTTCTGAGAGGGTCGTGGGAAAGGGCTTCTCCAGTCTACATGTGTTTTGTGAATCTAGAGAAGGCCTATGACCATGTTTCCCAACGTATTTAGTAGGGTGATGCTGCAGGAGTATGGGGTATCTGGGTGGCTTTTAAGGGCTATCATAGTTCAATTATTATTATTTTTTTAATTAAGATGTCATTCCACTTGTGAGGTCTGCTGAAAAAAAAAATCAACTTACAATAATACAAAACAAATCATAAAATAAACCACACATCTGATCAGGTCTGCTCTGGGTTTCATACCTGCTTTTATACGGCACAGCGGAAACGTTTTAAACAACCCTCGTTATATTTTAACAAGCTGCTTTATATTTAGTTTCCAAAGAGCCAATTGATGTTCTTATCATCTTTGAAAGTTTTTCTAATGTTCTTTATAAATAGTATAATAAATAGTTCAAAACATATTAAATGTTTTACTCATTTGATGTCTAATCCTTGTACCTGTGCTAAAAGAAACTGTGCAACTGTAGGACAAAATAAGATGTGAGGCTTAAAAGCTATCTGCACAGTATCTGAGAAATATCTTTGAGAAATTTTAATACATCTACGAAAGTTCTAAGATAGGATCTCAGAAATCCATCATCCTTCAGCTGGATGTAAGCTTTCTGCTAAAAGCTCTATAGGTTGGTGCCTAAATACTGTTTTCCGTCTGTCAAACTGTTTTATTTCACATTTTCAAAGGCCCAACTAAAGTAATATAAAATGTGTCTAATCTGCACACAGCATGCACAAATTTGGTCCTAAAAATATCACCAGGATGTGTAAATGTCTTCCTCAAAAAGGACCCCCAGGTCCAAATATATCCTTTCAATATCCGTCCCAGTTTATCTGCTTGATCGTGTTTTTTCCACAGACATGTCACATGAAGAAGAAACAAATACTGCCATAATTATGAACTCTTTTATTTTAATTCATGCAAAAAGATCTCATAATTTGACCAAAGATAAATGAGGCTATCAATCGTCACTACCTGAGCGGATGTGCAAGGCCAAATATTTCCAAGCAGGTGTGGATCTGTCAGAAACTTTAGGAGCAGATGGCAGGAAATTCCCCTGGAATGAGTTGGGTTGGTCCAAACCACAAAAGAGAGCCTATGGACCAGATATAGCAGCAGCAGCAGCAGCAGCAGCAGCAGAGCCTATGGACTGGGTCTGAAACATGAACGGCTTCGCAGGGCATCTGTTAAATTTCTCCTCCAATGGATTTAAACTGGTTTGATAGACCCTGACTGCCTCTTTCCAAACATTTTTGGGTGGTATTTGGTGAGAGGAAACCTTGTGAGAACAGACTATGTTTTACATGTTGTGGTTTATTATTGCCGATGTTTGGTGAACCGTCAGCGTTTCAGCCGGTGGATCCATCAGCACATCGAGCAACAATTTCCAGCTCTCCTACACATGATATCATAGGAGCTAGTGGATAATGAACACAAGAAGGGGTCCTTGGAGAGCCTAGAATTTAAAGTTTGTTTTCCCTTTACAACATTGAATTATTAACATCATGATGAATACATCTATGCTGCCTGAATAAACAGCCGAATGTCATGATGTCACATTAAGGATAGCCTGTTTCTGGTTTATTTAACCCTGCAAAATACAATGAACTCTTTAATTGTTTCTATTGTGGCTTCTTTGTCGAGAAAAATACTTATTTTAGGTATTTTCAGTGGTTTTCTATAGTTTATTGAGAAATAAGCTCTGATGTTTTAGACGTGATGTATGAACCATTTAACCTCAGATTAAATATTATCAGAAATATGCTGAAAAATATGAACTACTTCCTGCAAGTTGGGGGTCAGTTCAAATTCAGTGCCATGAAAAAGTGTTTGCTCCCTTACAGATTTCTTCTTTTTGCTTTTTATTTTTTGTTGTGGTGCAGTTGGTAGCTATTCAATTCAATTCAATTCAGTTTTATTTATATAGCGCCAATTCACAACACATGTCGTCTCAAGGCACTTCACAAAAGTCAGGTACATTCATTCCAATTAATCCTAACAATTGAACAGTGCAGTCGGAGTTAGTTATTTATTCAAATTGGATAAAAAGTTTTTCTATCTAAGGAAACCCAGCAGATTGCATCGAGTCAAAGACTTGTAGCATTCCCTCCTCCTGGATGAGCATGTAGAGACAGTGGACAGTCACTGGCGTTGACTTTGCAGCAATCCCTCATACTGAGCATGCATGTAGCGACAGTGGAGAGAAAAAACTCCCTTTTAACAGGAAGAAACCTCCAGTAGAACCAGGCTCAGTGTGAGCGGCCATCTGCCACGACCGACTGGGGGTTTGAGAGAACAGAGCAGAGACACAAAGAGAACAAAGAAGCACTGATCCAGGAGTACTTTCTATGGGAAAGAAAAGTAAATGTTAATGGATGTAGCTCCTTTAGTCGTTTCACCTAGAAAGAAAGAACAGATAAACTCTGAGCCAGTTTTCAAGGTTAGAGTATTAAAGAGAGCACATATAATTAGTTACAGTAAAAACACTGTTGCCTTGCAGCAAGAAGGTCATCAGTTCAGCTCCCAGCCGGGGGTCTTTCTGCATGTTCTCCCCATGCCTGCATGGGATCTTTCCAGGTACTCCGCCTTCCTCCCACAGACCAAAAACGTGACTGTTAGGTTAATTGGTCTCTCTAAATTGCCCTTAGGTGTGAATGAATGTGTGCATGGTTGTTTGTCCTGTATGTCTCTGTGTTGCCCTGTGATGGACTGGCGACCTGTCCAGGGTGTACACCGCCTCTTGCCCGTAAACTGCTGGAGATAGGCTCCAGCTCCCCCGCGACCCTGTATGGAAGAAGGGGTCTAGAAAATGGATGGATGGCTTTTTTGTTGCATGTTAATGTTTCAAATTATCAAACACCGTATCGTGTTCGTGTCAGACGATAATTGAGTAACTACAAAAATAAAGTTTAGAAACCATGACTATTTTTATGGGAGGAAGGATGTTATACAAGCCAGCCTATCTGAAATCAAAATGGTCCCCCAAACCTAATAACTGGTTGAGCACCCCTTGGTGGCAGCAACTGCCATCAGTCATTTGTAATAACTGGCAATGTGTGTTTTACATCACCTAGGAGGAATATGCCCTTACTCCTCTTTGCAGAATTGTTTTAATTCAGCCATTTTTAATTCAGTTTTCAAGTAAGAACAGTCTGTTTAATGTCATGCAGCTGCGTCTGAATTGCTTTTAAGTCTGAACTTTGATTAGGCCACTCCGAAACCTTTACTTTGGCTTTTTTAAGCGATTCAGAGGCGGACTTGCTGGTGTGGTTTGGAACATTGTCCTGTTGCATAACCCATATCTGCTTGAGCTCAATCTGATGGCCAGATGTTCTCCTGCAGGATTTTCTGCTCGAGAGCAGGGATCCGCCTTTGAGATAGGCGGGGGTGCTCCATCATTCGAGGAAAGGTCAGGGTATAGTAGGTGCTGCTCTGTGGTCCCAACGTCTAATCTGGATGCCTCCTGAGCACCATCCTTTGAAGGTTTTCTGGGTCCATCCCACTAGGACGAGAGGCTGGTGCTGAACCAGAATACACTGTAGGGACTACATATCCCTTCTAGCCTGGAAACGTCTTGAAATCCCCCAAATTGACCTTTAACCACCCTCCGACCCAATCTCAGCTTAGATGACGAGGATGGACTGCGAAAATACTATTTTTGTATTTCAAGTTGAAGCAAAAAGGGTTCCCACTGGTGCCAAAGATCACTTCTGGCAGAAAATTATAGTTTTCTCTGAATGCCTGTGATACTGTTGGGGTCACATTTAAAATGTATGCAGGAGAAGGAGAGAAAAGAAAACATCAAAGAAAGTTACCTAAATTAAATAATACTGTGAAGGTGCTCTCGTTTCAGGATTTGCTCTGAACTTTACAGCAAGTATTCAAGCTAAACCCACATTCTGAACAACTATTCCTGCTCAGCATCAATTTAAACACACAGTTTTGTCCTAATTTTACCCCTTGTTATTTCAGTTAAACCTCTCTCTACAGCCTTTAAAATACACATTTTGATCTGTGATGTAAATCGGTTACCCTTCATTAAACGTATAAATGCTGTGCACCACTGTTCTGCTGATTCTGCAAGGCAGCGTCATTAGTCTTGACAGTTCAGTTTTTTATCATGTTTTACATGCTATGTTTATTATCCTTTTGTGTTAGTCTTAGAATGCTACCAGGAATAATTTTGAGGAAGAAATCCCTCAACACCAAATCTGGTCTTCTCGTTACTGTTAGTGTCCCAACATAAACTAAGGCAAAAAAAAAAATAGCACCATGCTGCTACTGACCATTACCTCATATCTTTAAAAGATTAACTTTAATTTAACCAAATAGTTTTTCCTGCTTGTTTTCGGGTTAGGGTTAGGTTAATCTACTTAATGGGGTATTTTGCCCTATAAGGTAGAGATTCAAACAGAAGTTGATATAATTTGAAAGATGGTTCAATATTTATGGTAAAGATGCATATTTAACAAATAAACTATGACATTTTATTTGCCCAATCTTCCAGTAATTTATAAAATTGTTTTTAACACTGAAGAAGCTGCACATATTTCTGGTTGGTACCATTGTGTGACAATAATCTGCTGTATTCTCAATGTGTCTGGATTAAGAAGTATCACTGAAACACAGAAGCCTTATCTTCCAAAACAAAACCTTTAGGTCCTTCAAAAATGTCACGCAACCCAAAGAACTGATTAGACCAAACTTGAGTTTTTGGGCCATAATTCCAAAATATACCTTTAGCACAAAAAACATTCAGTGGAACATGGTAGTGGCAGAATCATGCTGCGGTTATGTTTCTTCAGATAGAACCAGAGTTTTTGCCAAGGTGAATAAATCATGAACTGCTATACATAGCAGTCAGTTTTGACCCAAAACCTTCAGGTGTCTGCTTGAACAATGAAGATCAACAAAAGCATGATTTCAGCAGAAGAAAATTCCATATTTGGAATGGCCAGTCCAGAGTTCAGAACTAAGTATGACACAAATGCAATGGAGTCACCTAAAGTGGGCTGTGAACAAGAGATGTTCTCACAATATGATAGAGTTGGAGATCTCTTGCCAGATAGAGACAGCAAATTTAGCTAATTAAAGATCTGGGACACTGAGAGACTTACCAAAATAGACTCAATGCAACAGGGTAATTTGTTTTACATTTCCTCTTCTAACAGATGGTTGTTTTTTAGTTGTATTGCACAAAATAAAGATCAAAATATGTTCTTTTAAGTCTCAAAAACCCGGCTGTTTTAATAGAGCGTGTAAACACGTTTTAAATCAACTGTACAATCACTATTTCTTGAAAAATTGAGTATAGCAAGGCTTTAGATGTGAATGCCTTGCTACAGTGCACGTGATGCAAGGCAATTCACAGATTTATCTATTTAAACTTTATAAGAACTCTATAAGAATCTCCACATAGAATGAATAATACGATAATATTCTACTCTGTGTTTTTATTATTTTATATTAAGCAGAGAAAAGTAATTTACCCTGAACAAATGTTTTTTGTTTTTATCCATCCTGACCTATGAAATGCATCCAGATTTTTAGAATTATCCAATTTCTTACATTTCCATGTACTGGTGTATTCATATTCTCATTTATCTTCTTGACATCGGAAAATAAGAAACAGGATGATATTGGTGTCATCAATCTAACAATCTATTGTATGGTACAGTTAAGGGAACATGAGCTTAAAAAGATTTAAACCAGATGGGGGTTTTAGGCATATTTCATGACTGCCTTTTTTCATAGCCCTTCTAAATCAGGATTTTTTGTTTACTGCAGTTTTTGATCAAAGACTCTGTTTGGTCTGTTTACCTTGATGACTAATCAGTTGTTGGGGTGTAAGATTGAACATTGGATTTGGATGTTAATTAAATAAGAAAATTCTATTTCAATTTCCATTTTAAATCTGCATTTTAACATTTGTTTCTTTCATGCAATGGTTGTTAAGTAACATATGAAGCCTTCTTTTTGAGCAAAACTTAAAGCTTTTTTTGCCTTTCTTTTGACTTACTGTAAACGCCCTTGGATTTCCTTCTGTGTAAATTGTGATAAATAAATAAACTTGGCTTTCCTATGTCTTTTTATTAGGGGTGTAATCTCACATTATTTTATAATGTTAGAACGCAACTATTTTTCTTCTGAAAGTGTAGTTTGTCTTGTGAAATGCTATCCACTTGCTGCCAGCATGTGACTTTATGTAATTACATAAGTGGGAGCTATTATTATGGCCAAGGTGTCTACAACAGAGTTAGGCTTGACAACCTATTTCTATCTACTTTAAAGCATATCTATTTCAAAAAGTAAAAGAGGTAGAAGTTCTTGAGTTGCCATGCTAAGCTGGAGGGGTTGACTAATAAATATTCCTAGCTAACAAAATCTGGTTATATTTACATTACAGAACACCATGTTTAAAATTTTAACTTCAAAGGTTAAAGCAGTATTTTGGGTACTGAGCAAGAAAAAGAACCAGTAAATGAAAAGATAGAAATTATTTGTAAGTAGTGTGAGTCTCCAGCAACTGGCTAACTGTTAGCCGCTAAAATCTCTTAGCTACCACTGTTAAACCAAGGGCCATTTCACTGTTTTTTTAATAAGTCTGAGATGTATTTTAATTATCTCTAGTTTAACATCTAAAATACTATTCTAACTTGATTCTTTGCAAAACAGAGATTGTTTAAACACTAGAATGCAAGCACTAATTCAGTTTTTGTATTCTGACTGCCTTGGGATTCGTTAAATGCAACCATTAATGGAGCAGACAAATCTACACTGATTCCAGATTCTTTAAAACAGTGTCCCCCATTTATTTCGGCTTCAGACAACAATACTGAAGGGGATGTGGCAATTTCTCCTTGTTCTCCATGTAACAACCGTCTCCTTTATTCTCCGTATGTCTACACTAAGAAGCAGGATTTAAAAACATAATTATTTTCTTCCAAAACAATTGTGGGAAAATGTGTTATATTCTGGTAAAAACAAATTTGAACTTTTAGGCACAACTCCAAAAGATACATTTGGCCCAAAAACAACAAAGCAAATCACCAAAAGAACACCATATCCACAAAGAAACATGGTGGTGACATTATCATGCTGTGGGGTTATTTTTGTTGAGATGCAGCTAAACATTTGGCAAGGTGGATGACATGATGTCCTTTTCTAAATGTCACCTTTGACACTTTAGGTGTTTGCTTAAAACCTGAAGATGATTGACGATGAAGGAATGTTTACTTAGCAGCAAGTGATTGAGTCAAGTATAACTCCAAATAACCCAAAAACTGGATTCATGGGAGAAAAATTACAGTTTGGAATGGCTTAGTCCAGAATTAAATCTGACAGAAAATCTGTGGAGCTGTGAACAACAGATGTCCTCACAGTCCGATAAAATTTAGGAACCTATGCAAGGTAGAGTGTGTAATATTACCAACTTAAGATGTGAGACTCCTACCAAAAAAGGCTGAATGCTGAAACTGAATCAAAAGTTGCTTCAACAAAGTGCTAGTTCAAGTTTGTGCACACTCATGTAGTCAGGTGGTTGCGTGTTTTTTTGTTAAAGACATGTATGGACAGGAACTTGTGCCATCAGAGACTGAATTTGAAATGGTTACACTGAATCTGGATTTGCGCACTTTAAAAATTAAATGCTTTGGTTTGAAAACTAATTTAACTGAATTGAAAGTGAATTTAATGGTTTAAAACAGAATTAATTTGCTTTGAAAAGCTACTTTCACTTTCAGTTCTATATTTCAATCTCAGTTCCAAAGTTCACATTTTTGTGTCACACATCCAGTTCCTTGAGGAAACCCAGAGTAATCAAACACAGATTCATCGGTTTACGTTTCTCATCAGGGTAACCTTCCTTTTTGGTATTTTAAGCTGGAGCAGTGCAGCATACATGAGCTTAGCGGATGTCAATCACCAAGTCAAATGACCATCTATAAGAAGCGTTATGTAAACAAATGATGGACTAACTGTAACAATTATGTTACCTGTAGCTATTAGGTAAAGATGCCATATTAGCATTGTGTGCAGCCGGTTTTACATTGGTCTGTGTAGGTCTAGCAGCTGTGATAGCTTGAAACACAGAGGTGTGAAGCCGTAGAAATGGAGCTCGAAGTTTAATCCCGCTGTCTCCACTGTAAATAATTGCACATGGTTTTATTTACCCCTTTACATATTCCAGATGGCTGTTTTGTTATTTATTAATCAGCCTTTTAAAATGTTCAAAATAATTTTAGTGTTTATAGATAAAAAACACTGATGACAAATACCATTTGTTTACTTTATTTGTAAAATTTCTAACAACTTAAACATTAACATATTAACTCTCTGAACAAAGTTTAAATACATTTATTTGTAGAGCATAATACAATAGATATCATCTGATTGAATTAAATCTGGGTTTAACTTACACTTATTAGGGAAACCCAGCGGTAGTTTGAAAACGATGTGGTGGGAGTCAGCTGTTCTCTCCGGGTTTAGCGCGTCTCGACCGCCAGTCAGCTGACAGCTGGCAAGGGGAGCTGATCTTAGCGCAGCGGGAGCGGACATCTCCAAACACGTAAGAGCACAATTAAGCAATATCTTGATAAACCGATCAGATATATCAGATTTACACAACTACATTCTCATCTAAAAACAATGAAAAGGTTAATTTTGTTTCACAGAAAGCGCAATATATCCAACCTTATTTTCTGCTTTTCTCTCTCCTCTGCCATTACTACTTCGGTATGAACAATCTACTTCAACCCGTAATTAACCAAGGGATTGAGTGGGCTACGTAGGATACATCGGAACCATCTTTCAAATCTGGGGAAAAGGACACATTTGTCGGTGCATTTGAAGGAGCCTTCGAAGTTGAACAGCCTTCGCCGCCTCACCATAACGTAATAGGCCTACAAATGCCACCTTCAAAGGATGCAGCCACTGAATTTGGACAGCAATAGTGAATGACATCTGTGAATCAGTGAATCTAAGTTTGATTAATCTGTGGCTTTCCTCAAGGACCAGAATTTTGGAACTCAAAGTGAAAATAGTCAAACTGAATTTTCAATACAGCAAAATACACATTTAAAGCAAATGCATTCAGTTTGAAACTATTAAATTTAGTTTCAATTTAGTGAAATTCATTTTCAAACCAATGCATTTAATTTCAAATTACACAAATACTGATTCCGTCTGAGCAATTCAAATTCAAGTTTCTGATGGCACAAGTATCAGCTGAAATGTTTGTGATATATGTCACATAATACTGTATGTGGAAAATGTTTTTAAACAACTTATATGGTCTCATTGTAGGGGTGTTATTACAGGGGTGTTTTCACTTTAAAGAGCCACTGTATATTTAAACATTAAAAACATTACGCCCCCTATTTTATCCCACTTTTGTATTCCAAATTTTTATAAAAGGAATTGAGCAACTTTTACACAAAAGTTGGACCCTGCCACTGATTTTGGATTCAAATCTGAACCCAGGAGGATAGATTCACAGAAACAAATGTGGTAAATATATTAGTTCTTCATTCATCTTTTCTAAGAATTCTACAAAACACATCAACTGGGGGTAAAATACCCCACATATGTTTACCACTAATTTACCGCATTGCACAAAAGAAAACAAACGTTCCTGGACTCAGTGATTTACCAAGTAAAAACAATTTATAAAAGCCCTGGTTTTCAGCTATAATGCACCCCAGAAACGATGTTGAAACAGTTACCTCTGACACTGGCAGCGGGTCATATTACCCAGCTGTGTCACCCTTGGGTGTTGCAAAAGAGCAGGCACTTCTAGCCAGGAATAATATTTCTGCACCAAACCAAAATGAGCTCTGCCTATGGCCAATCACTGTCAATGTCCAGCTAAGGAAAACATGTGACAAACCATTTCATCGGTGTGGTGTGGAAACAGAATAACGGTCATAAAACATCCGTTCAAACTAGGAAGACAAAAAAATGTGACAAATTCAGACTTCAGGCTGTTTTTTGTCATGGTCACAAATATTTATATGAGCCAGCAAATCCTTTTTTTGCCTAGAAGTGATGAATACCATATGATCAGAGTTGTTTCTCTGTGGCTTTGAAACCTTAAATAAATGCATTAGGTCATGCTGTGCTATGTAATGTAAACACAAGTATTAAACGCAGCTTAGTAACGAAACTGTGACAATAAATTAACTCTCCACAAATGGGAATACCAATAATGAGTTTTTTCATTTACGTGTTGTTAAGACTAAAGAAATGTACAAAATAATATAAAAGAAAAATGTTAATTTGAAGGTTTTTTATGACAGAAATGTCCTAAATTTGGCGTATCACTACTATAATATGGTCATATCTGTGTATTGGCCTTATAAAGTCTAAACAGCGGTAAAGAAAACTTGCTGAATTTTAACCGGTTCTGAAGACCCGATTCAAGGATAAGCTTGACAGAAGATTTCCATTACCAAAGGGGTCAACAGCTCCATGGATTGTCAGCTCTGAACAGGATCCAGTAACCTCTGCTTCTGCTTGTTTTGCCATGGTGTTAACTAATTGCCTCCACCACACCAGTTTTGTACTTTAAATCAGACTCAAATGTTAATGTTTTTTTGTGGTTTAGCCTTGATCCTCCATTTCAGCCTCTGCTCTGAGGACCTTGCTCTATGATAAAAGGCTGTTCAGCTAATAAGTGAATAGAAAAAAAATTGCTTTGAAACTTTAAAGAGTTTTGTCATTGCAGACACGTTAGAGTAATTTTATTAGGTTATAAAATGAACAGGGTACACCACATTGAATAGTTTTATTAAAGCTATGCAATGGTAAGTGTGTGTTTTTACACGCCCCAGGTAAGAGATAGGATTTAAATACCGTGTTGCTTACCCTCTACCAGGAGATATATGGTACCATATATACCATATATATGATATATGGTATATATGGTACGTTTGCAAACAGTGAATGCAACAAAATATTATGTTAAGTCTATGTCACACATCCTTATTCAGGATACAGTAATCTAGCCATGTGTCGGTTACCAGTATCGACATATACCAAGGTTTTAAAAAGTTATAATTTTAAAAGTGCTAAAGTGTTCAGTTAGACTGTTCCTTTGGTCAAAGTCATTTTGATGAGATGCCAAAGAAAGTAACTGGTGTTTTCTCTGTGCTGAGAACTGCAGACATAATGCAGGTATATACAAGTATGGTATTTTGCAAAATAAGCGTGCCTACTTGACAACTGCTGGTAATTTATTTTTTTGCTTTATTTTACATAAATCTATGCAACAAAATCTAAATAACATAAGTCTTACAGATAACATTATTAGAACTGTAAGGATGGTATGTTTCTTCTTGAATTGTTTAATATGTGTATTGTTTTTGTCAATTTTACTTATTTATGTGTAAGTCATAACTGCTGATTTGTAAAGTTATAACAAAGTGATAACTTTATACCTTCCAATTTGTTATTTACATGTATCTATATCTACATGTTCAAAATCAACAAACAATGAAACGTTTAAATACTTCTGCGAAAATAATATTTATGTGAACATAGTGCTTCCTGAATGGAGGGAACCTTGCTCCATCTATAGACATTATGGTCTAGATGAAGACATTTATTTATCACTCATATTTAGGAAACAGTTCCTGTATGGCTTTATATCACAGGTTCATAAGAACCTGTCTTATGTTATTGAGCTTAGTTAAATTATTATTTCCCCTTTTCTAAATAATGAAATCAAAGGTAAAAATGGCATTAGAGTTCAACTTTAAAAATATCTCCATAATACACACATCGTTCCAGATCAAGTCAAAATTGAGGTCTGCAGTACTGGTTATAATATGGCATTTTGTTAAAGCATGGGTTATCTTTGCACTACTCAGGTTGATCCATTTGTGTTGCAACCCAAAAACACGTCATTTACATTTACAAAGCCGTGTATTAGAAAAACAATCCACTTCATCTGAAATGCTTTTGTTATTCTCATTTCCTGGCATGAAGCTGAAGCGAACATACAGAAGATCTGCCAATCCAAACAAATATTTCAGGTCGACACAAATCTTGGCTTGCTGCTGTTTCCCGGTTGCGCTGCGCTCCAGCTGAGCACTTGACCAAACAATTTGAGCATCTGGAGAAATAAATGTCCAGTCACTGGTATTGATCAACAACCCCAATCAGCCTCTCAAAGGTATATTAGGTATGGGCTTTTACAAACACTATAAATTTTGTTTATTACTATTTTTTATAGCCACGTGTTTAAGATAATATAAAGCAGATAATAAAATCCAGTGATTTACCCCTGGCTGCACACACCTCTGTGACAAGGCATTGCAATCATAAACCATAATCCCTCTGCACAAACTTCATGCCAGTGATATCATGAAACTAATGATTAAAACAATCCTCCTCATCTGTTGGACTTTCAGTAAGCCAGATTTCCACCCCCTGCACAGGACTTTTCATTCCAGCTACATTACATAAATCAGTGAACTGCAGAGGAGTGGAAAGGAAGAGTCCCATAAGTAATAAGAAGAGGGGGAGAAAATATCACAACGAAGCCATTTGGGGATGATCTCACCACAGTGTAGGCTATAGCACCCATTCTATTAATTTCACAAAACGTTGTTGCACAATCCAAACAAGTTGTTGTGTCATCACATGGAAGTAAATTCAGACCTGAAAACTAATTTTCCTAACCACACTGTGGAAGTATTTTCTTCTGTCCTGGGAAGATCTTTCCTCAGTAATCATAAAACAGACATACTTTAACAGAACGTTGCTTCAGCCTTTACCTGGAGCCTATTTAGAGAAAGCGATGCATCCTATTTTAGCACCATTCCTGCGGTCATATAAAGTCCCATTATCACCATAAAAGTATTCTTCAAACATAACTCCCGATAATACAGCATAAACATTGTGTCTACCGTCGCATTAAAATGCCGGCACGGTGAGTAGAAACAACAGTAAAACACATTAGGAGAGCTCCTCTTACCGTATCACGTCCAGGAATTCAGCGTCGTTATAGGTGTCGTTCTCGCGCTGGCTGCACGCGGACTGTAGTCCCGTCACTGCGGCGCGCTCCCCTCGCGTGCTGCATCTGCTTTGTTGCGCGCGCACACGCACGAGCCCCCCTAAACCCCCCTACCTCACCCCCACCCTGACGTGTTTCTAGTAATAATACTGCATCATTAAATGTCGCCGGTATCACAATAGCCCTGTCATTTATTAAAGAGTCCATTGTTTAAAATGTAGGTTAAAACAATAAAAAAAACCAGCAGCTTAGAAATTTGGTTAAAGAAAACTAGGTCACTGTTAATTTTATGATTTTATTAGACTGACTAGTACACTCTAAGAATGGATACAAATTAGTTTAGGCAGGTCATTTCGAAAAGTGAAGTCCAGCAAGGGTCAGCTGTCAAAATTAAAGTATTTTGTGAAATTTTCTGAGAAACTGAATTTTGGGTTTTCATCACCTGAAAGCCACAATCATCCCAATTAGCAGAAATAAATGCTCTAAATATATGACACCATGCAACTAATTTATAAAAAAATGTGTTTTACTTTCTAAATGTAGTACTGATTAAAACCAACTGTTTGATTATATATATATATTTTTTTTTAGATGTGGACTGATTTTGAATTAGTTCTCACAGTTTATGACACTGGACAAAAATAAATCAGATTTTGCGCTTTCAGTTTAGTATAAACAGTATGGTAATTAATTTCCTCAGTTCACGAAACTCTATACAAAGATTTACAGTCTTGTTGTTTGGTGAAAAACAAATTCATAGACATGTATTTTTCTCATTTGAGGAAACTTCACAGCAGTACGATCTGTTTCAGGGTTCCTACATATTTTATGTAGAAATTCCATAATTTTGCAGATTCAGATTTCCATAGTCCTTAGTGCATTTTTGAGCTCAGGCTTTTAATATGAATCATACTAAGAAAAATAACGTATGTGCTCTGAATTTGTGATCCATTACTGAGCAAAAACGTAAAACAGTAATGCAAATGACCGACAATACTAGCCGCCAGTGCAGCTGTTGGTTGTCATGGATACTCAGGTTGCAGTCTGGTGGATAGATATTGCAGGCCAAATAGTTACCAACAACACCACTGACACTGACTGTGTAAATTTTGACCGAAGACCTTGTTAGTTATTGAATAATATTAGAGGTTGCATATTGGTAAATCTGTTTGGATTGTTTGTGATGACAATTGTTATGATCCTGGTTTGTTAGGTTTTGATTTTGATTTGTTTGTGTTTTTACCATTTCCTTGTTCATTTTATGTTCTTTAGTTTGTGCCTTCTTCCTTGTTCTTTATTATTAGATAGATTTTGCCTTTTTCCTTTGTGTTTAGCTTCCTAATTTATTCAAATTTTCTTTGTACATTTCGATTTATTTACTGTTGGATTTGGTTTTCTTGTGTCTCTGTCCAGCTTCTTCAAGTTAATTAGTCTCCCTCCTTCAGCTCCCTGCGTTCAATCTGCCTCAGCTGTTCTATATTTTCCCCCTATTACTCACACCTGCATTCAATGTCATTCTCCACTCATCCCTCAGTATTTAGCCTCACTGGTTCTTATTGTTTCATCCTCCCGTTATTTTCCCATGACTCTTTCTGTGACTCTAACCACGCTCTGTGTTCTGTCCTCTTAGTGTTCTTGTAAGTGTTTTGCCTTTATTATTAAATCCATAATGTCCACCGCTTGTTCTTGTCTGTGCCTACGTCCTTTACCTAACTCAAGCAACATCACAGCATGAGCAACTCAATGAATATAGGAGTGTAGATGTAATGAAGATGACTCAATGAAGAGCAGACTGAGCATTAGAATGGTAAAAAATGGGGCAATTATGTGAATTTGAATCTGGAATGATTGTTGTTGGTGTCAGACGCTGTTCTGAGTATTTGAGAAACTTATTGATGAGCTGGGATTTATACTGAAAATCATCTTAAGGAATGTTTCCTGAAAAAGAGAAAATACCCAGTGAGCATCAGTGTTGTGGATAAAAATGAGATCAGAGAAGAATAGCATATGCGTGGATTTGTGATCCATAGCTGGGCAAAAACCTAAAGCGGTGAATGTAGTGAACGGGACTCCCGACACCATTGGCTAGGACAGCAGTTGGTTTGTCAAGGATACTCACACTGGGTCGAGATGGCAGAAAGGCCGTAATAAACTGAAGCAAACGCATGCAGAATATCATTTTTGAATGAACAGCACCTTTAACTCAGAAGCAGAAGCACTACAGCAGCAGAAGACCATGCCAGATACCACTTCTCTCTGCTTAGGGCAGAAAACTGAGGCTGCGGTTCACACAGACTCTACCAAATTGGACAATGAGAGATTACAAAAACATTACCTGGTCCAATGAATCTTGATTTCAGCAACCCAGTTCAGTGTGGGGCCAGAAATTGGGTTTAAACAACACGACAGCATGGATCGAACGTATTAACGGTTTAGACTGGTGGTGGTGGTGATGGTTTAATGGTGGGTGGGAAATGTTTTTTTCCACCTTTTTGAAGATCCTTCAAACACCACAACCTACATGAGTATTGCTGCTGACCATGTCTATCATGTTATCACCATTGTGTACCCACAAAGTATAAATCCTCTTCTACTGCTTTTGTGAACATAAAAGGACTTTACTGTTTTCCAATGGCCTCAATTAGAGCGTCTTTGGGATCTGTTGCAACAAGTGATTTGCATCATTTATTTGCAGCAACAGTGTCATGCTATTATGTCAAAATGAACCAAATTCTCTAAGAAATGCTTTGGACAGCTTGTTCAATCCATGCCAAGAATAATTAAGGCAGTTCTGAAGGCAAAAGCGGAACCAGCCCAGTACTAGCAAGTTGTAACGTGGCTGGTGAGTGTAAATTAAAACCTCATTCAGCCTATGTGACTGTTGGGCATTTTAGAAGCACATACACGACACGGATGGCCTACATGAGGTTTTATGGCTGTTTTTCCACTACAGTTTACTAGTATTCCTATGTAATAACTGACAATTTACATGGATTGCGTTCACATGGTTCCTCTTCACTTCATGGTATTTTTATTTCCAGTGGTTTCCCTGCAATTTTATCTCATTATGCTTGAGGTCCTCAGTACTGACCTCACACTGACCACGTTCTGGTTTCTGGTCTGCACAGTTTCCAATGGTATATCTCTCTCATCATCAGCTCTGTATAATTCGTAATGGGCTGAAACTTAATGACACACTTTACCCCCCTATTACTGCCAGCCCTGACATTCAGATTGTAAAGGGCTTTTATTGCTCCAACGTTCTAAATAATCACAATCAAAGGTTTGACACAGCGTACAAAGGGCTGTAAAACATCCTGCTCCTCCTTTCTGCTGTGAAGAATACACAAAGGAGGGAAACAATACGAAACGTTTCATTTGGGTACATCACAGCACAGTGAAACCTGCAAGTCAGAGTTATATTTCTGAGTCCCGAGATGATGCTCAGAGCTGTAAACAGGTCCTCTGAGATGCTGCTGCTCAAAACAAAACCAGATGGGCAAAAACAATTCACAAAAGAACATATTCTCCAGGAACAATTGGGACATAGGGGTTTCTCCTCTAACTAGATACAGAAAACAGCTGGTATCAGTCTGTTTTATTTGCAGCCCTTTCTCCCTAAAGTGGCAAAGTGAAAATCTAAGCAAGGGGTCACACGAATATTTAATCTAAAAACGACACACCTCCTCCTGTGAACTGCAGCTTATTTTCATCTTTAATGGACCAAAAGCCAAACTGGAAAGCATTTCTTGATGTTGCAATTGGCAGAATGTTTTTCTCTTCTTTATGTATTTATATGAGCTTTTTGTAGTTACATAAAAGCCAGGAAATAAAAGATTAACCTTTTTTAAGAGGCAATTTAAATGAGGTCATAGAAATAGTTTGATATTGACTTTAATCTGTTCAGGCTGTGAAAAACATTTTGACTTATCATGGAGAAATTATCTAATGATGGTTGGGCAAGAATAAAAAGTCATAAAGGGTGTGACCACTGCAACTTTTTATTAACATCCACCTGCATGGATCACCTGAATGTCTCAACTTTATTTATATAGCACTCTCTGACAAACACATTGAACCAGAAAGTGCTGCATAGGAAGAACAATAATAATAATATAAGAGTAATATTTGCCGAGTAACATAACATATATTGGTAAAATCCACTCTCTGTGGCTACTTTATTGGGTATAATTTCCTAGTACCAGGTTGGACCCATGTTGTCTTAAAACTGTCTTTGAGGGATACATCCAGCAAGGTGTGGGAAACTTTCCTCAGAGATTTGGTCTAGTTGTTGTAGATTTGTGGCTGCACATCCATGATGGGAATCCCCCATTCCTCCACATCCCAAAGGAGCTTTATCAGATTGAGATTTGGGGACCATAGAGACCATTAGAGCACAGTGAACTCATTTTCAAGGTTAAGGAACAAGTTTGATATGATTTGACCTATGTGGCCATCAGAGGATGGGTTCACTGTGGTCATAAAGGGATGGACAAGGTCACCGACTATCCTCGGGTAGGTTGTGATGTTTAAACGCTACTCAGTTGGTACAAAGGTGTGCCACCCCTCACACCACAGCAGCCATCACAAGCTAAGTGATGGCAGTCCTAGCCATGATAGGTTGTTTCCTATCTATCACGTCGAAGCAGTCTCCCCATTCTCTTCTGACATCATCAGAGTATTTTCAACCACACAACTGTTACTGATTGCTTATTGTTGTGACAAACATATTTGAAAAGGAGTGGGTGGAAGTACAAAGTTCTTTAATCCCAACCAAAACGTACTGATTATAAGTTGTTCTGATTCTTTTTCTAAATTATACAATATTAGTTTGAATGATAGGCACTTGCGTCTTCTTAAATATTATGCAAGTCTCCATGCAATTATTAAGTATGCTTTAGATACAGTTTCTCACCTAATGGGTCTCTTTATTTTCATGACTGTTTACATTGTAGATTCTCCCCAATGGCAACACAACTGAATGGACACACATGGGAATATATAGTAAACAAAAAGTGTGAAATTACTTTAAACATTTTTATATTTTAGATTCTTCAAAATAGCTACCCTTTGCTTTGATTACTGCTTTGCTCTCTTGGCATTCTCTCCATGAGCCTTGTAATGTGGTCACCTGAAATGGTTTTCCAAAGAGGTTTGAAAGAACTTCCCAGATGTTCATTGAGAGACGGCCAAAGGTTAATATTTCAGTTATCACTGCAAAGGGTGGCTACTTTAAGGAATCTAAAATAACATATTTAAAGTATTTATTCTTGAAAAATAAACTGTATGTTTCACAAAATTTTGTTGATTATTCCTTTCAAAACAGATCAAGGTAAAAATGAAACCTCAATAAAAGACAGAAAAAACAAAATTATTTATTCTTTCCTGGTAACACTGAATATCCCAAATATATAATATTTGTGCGTATTTTTAAGTGTCCCTTGATACTTTTACAAAACATTTCAGCATCATCCCTTTTGTTTTACTGTTAAAATACCTGTATTTACAGGTCTGATTAAATAACCATCTTTCTGCAACTATCACCCTTCAGCAGCAACAGTGAAGGCATCATTCTCATGCAGTATGAGTATAAAGTAATTTTAAAAACTGCACATAAAGATCATTTATGATTTTTGCAATGTGTTGCTGAGCTTCCGGGTCTTGCAAATGTTTAGAAACATGCTAGGCGATTAAACACGCCAGTTGTTATCTTTTCCTTTTTTTTTTTTGTAAACTATGGAATTTATTTTTTGAGTCAACACTTCCCTCTCCTGGCTTTCTGCAGTAGCACATGACCAACTTTCTAGGTTGGGTTTATTTTAAATGTTATTTTTATTATTATTACTTATAATTGTCACTATGCATTGTTTCTATGTAATTTGGTGCCTAGTATAGCCAAAGTTTTTAAAATATTCCAAGATTGTCTCCTTTACTTCAAAATAATGGAATAAAAGTTTTAGATTTTATGTAGGTCAAATTTAAGATTAATAATAATACAGACACAATTAATTCAACTGTTGCTTAGAAGGACCAACAATTAAAATATATGTTTAATCTTATATATGTAGGAGGTCACAATAGGCATTTTATTACCTATAATACCCTATTAAGACAGTGTCTCGCCCACGGCCAAAATTGAATAGATTAAAAAATAATCTAAAACGAGGAAATCAGGAAAATCTAATAAAAATAAAACACAACTCAGACTAAAAAGAAAATTAAAACAATTAAATGTGGCTTAATGAACATAAGATCTCTCTCTTCAAAGACATTGCTAGTTAGTGACCTGATTTGTGACAATCAGATTGATTTATTTTGCCTCACAGAAACCTGGCTGCAGCAAGAGGATTATGTTACTATAAATGAGTCAACTCCTACTAATTATTAAAATTTTCACATTCCTCAAAATACTGGGTGAGGAGGAGGAGTAGCAACCATCTTTCAGTCCGATTTATTGTCTAGTCCCAGACCAATCAATAGCTACAACTCTTTTGAATATTTAATCCTTAGTTTTCCTCATCCAAATTGCAAAGCACTAAAACCACTTGTTTGTTGTTTTGTACCGTCCACCAGGCCCTTACTCTCAATTTTTAGATCAGTTTTCAGACCTTTTATCTGATTTAGTGTTAAATACAGATAAGGTTATTATAGTGGGGGATTTTAACATTCATGTTGACACTGAAAATGATAGCTTAAATATAGCCTTTGTTGCTATCTTAGACTCAATTGGCTTTGCTCAAAACATTAACAAACCTACCCACCTTTGTCTTCATTCTCTAGACCTTGTGCTGACATTTGGCATTGAGTGTAAAGACATAACAATATTCTCTCATAACCCTGTCCTGTCTGACCATTTTTTAATAACCTTTGAGTTTAATTTAACTGAGTACTCCACACCTGAAAGAACATTTTTATTATAGTAGATCATTATCAGACAATGCTGTAACAACCTTTAAAGAATCTGTTCCACTTTTGATTTTTTTCATTATCACAGAAAAACACAGTGGAGGGCAATAATTTTGTTTCTTCCCCTTCACAAATTGATTCTCTTGTTCATTGTGTTCCTTCCTCATTGCGTGGTGCATTAGACAATGCAGCACCTCTGAAAAAGAAGGTAATTATTTATAGGAAGCTGGTTCCCTGATTTAATTCAGAGCTGCGTATTTTAAATCACAATGTTAGAAAATTGGAGAGAAAATGGCGCTCTACACACCTAGAGGATTCGTACTTAATCTGGAAAAATAGCCTACTGTTAAAAAGACACTTCACCAAGTTAGAACAGATTATTTCTCATCATTAATAGAAGAGAACAAGAATAATCCTAGGTTTCTCTTTAGTACAGTTGCTAAACTTACACAGAGTCATAGCTCTGTTGAACCATCCATTCCCTTAGCTCTCAGCAGTCATGACTTTATGGGATTCTTCTTAAATAAAATTGATACTATTAAAAATAAAATATTTGACATACTCCAGAAGATGATTACTTCATCCTCAGCAAGTGAGACAACATTGGAAGTAACTGCAGAACCTGATTTGTGTTTGGACTGTTTTGATCCTGTGGAGCTTCCTGAGTTATCAGAAATATTAGCTTCATCTAAACCTTCAACTTGTATGTTAGACCCAATCCCAACCAAATTATTTAAGGAAGTGTTCCCTCTGATTACCAGCCCCATTTTAGATATGATTAATCTATCTTTAGTAAATGGATATGTACCACAAGCTTTTAAAGTAGCTGTAATTAAACCTTTGCTTAAGAAAACTTCGCTTGATCGAGATGACTTAATAAATTACAGACCTATATCCAATCTTCCATTCTTAACTATAATTCTTGAGAAAATGGTTGCTAATCAAATGTGTGAACATTTACACAGCAATGACCTGTTTGAAGAGTTTCAGTCAGGTTTCAGAGCTCATCATAGCACTGAAACAGCTCTGCTGAAAGTCACTAATGATATTCTTATGGCCTCAGATAATGGACTTGTGTCTGTTCTGGTTCTGTTAGATCTCAGTGCTGCATTTGATACAGTCGACCATAATATTATCTTAAAAAGGCTGGAATATACTGTAGGGATCAGGAGAACAGCGCTAGGCTGGTTTAAATCTTATTTGTCTGACAGATTCCAGTTTGTTCATGTAAATGATAAATCATCTTTAAACTCCAGGGTTAATTGTGGAGTACCACAGGGTTCAGTACTTGGACCAATTCTCTTTACTATATATATGCTTCCAATAGGTGAAATTATCAGACACTATAGGATAAACTTTCACTGTTACGCTGATGATGCTCAGCTTTACTTATCCATAAATCCTGATGAGCCCAACCAGTTACTACAAGCATGTCTTGAAGACATAAAAACTTGGATGACTTTAAATTTTCTGCTTCTAAATTTAGACAAGACAGAAGTTGTCGTCTTTGGACCAGAATCTTTAAAAAAGAAACTGCTTAGTCAATCACTTAACCTGGATGGCATTAAATTGACCTCCGATAATAAAGTAAAAAACCTTGGTGTTATTTTTGACCAGGACATGTCATTTAAATTCCATATTAAACAGGTTTCTAGGATTTCCTTCTTTCATTTCCAGAACATTGCCAAAATTAGAAATATCCTAACCAGGAGTGATGCTGAAAAACTAGTCCATGCATTTGTTACTTCAAGGCTGGACTATTGTAATTCATTACTATCAGGATGTCCACAAAATGCAGTTAAAAGCCTTCAGCTGATTCAAAATGCTGCAGCAAGAGTTTTGATGAAAATTAAAAAGAGAGATCATATTTCTCCTATTTTAGCGTCCCTTCATTGGCTCCCTGTTAAATCCAGAATAGAATTTTAAATTCTCCTCCTCACATATAAAGCCCTTAATGATCTAGCTCCATCATACATCAGAGATCTGATTGGTCCATATGTTCCTAACAGAGCACTTCGCTCTCAGACTGCAGGTTTACTGGTGGTTCCTAGAGTAGAATGGGATGCAGATCCTTTAGTTATCAGGCTCCTCTCCTGTGGAACCAGTTCCCAGTTTTAGTCCGTGAGGCAGACATCCTGTCTACTTTTAAGGCTAGGCTTAAAACTTTCCTTTTTGATAAAGCTTATAGTTAGAGTGGCTTAGGTTATCGTGAGCTATTTCTGTAGTTATGCTGCTATAGACTTAGGCTGCTGGAGGACATAATGACCACTTTCACCTTCTTTGCTAAATTCTCATACTACTCTCCAGTTTTGCATTATTTGCTGTTATTTCAGCTTTTAACTTTGTTCTCTCTCTTTTCTCTGCCTAGAAGCTACACCTGGCCTGGTTCTGTGTCTACCTGTGACACCTTTCTGGAGAGGGGCATTGTTCAAGCTTCTGCTGGCAACAACTTAATGCTCACCCTCTACGGATGATCCACATGGCCCTGTCTTTCAGTGTTTAACCCTTTCTCTCTCCTAGACTTGGAAATTGACTGAGCTTTTACTGTGACTAACTCTCTTTCAGACTCTAACCTTGAAAACTGGCTCAGAGTTTATCTGTTCTTTCCTTCTAGGTGAAACGACAAAAGGAGCTACATCCAATAACATTTACTTTTCCCTCCCATAGAAAGTACTTCTGGATCAGAGCTTCTTTGTTCTCTTTGTGTCTCTGCTCTGTTCTCTCAAACCCCCAGTCGGTCGTGGCAGATGGCCGCTCACACTGAGCCTGGTTCTGCTGGAGGTTTCTTCCTGTTAAAAGGGAGTTTTTCCTCTCCACTGTCGCTACATGCATGCTCAGTATGAGGGATTGCTGCAAAGTCAACGCCAGTGACTGTCCACTGTCTCTACATGCTCATCCAGGAGGAGGGAATGCTGCAAGTCACTGACTGGATGCAATCTGCTGGGTTTCCTTAGATAGAAAAACTTTTTATCTAATTTTGAATAAGTAACCGAATCTGACTGCACTGTTCAATGGTTAGGATTAATTGGAATGTATGTACCTGACCTTTGTGAAGTGCCTTGAGACAACATGTGTTGTGAATTGGTGCTATATAAATAAACTGAATTGAATTGAATTATAAGAGGTTTCTAATGTGATCTCAAGGAATGCATATTTGAAAAGAACCAAATAAACATTTTCGAAGTTTAGTGGGTCGGTGTTAGAAAACCAACTAGTGCAGTTTCTAACTTAAAAATGGTCAAACTTTCAGCCACAATTATGTCAGGAGTTTGTTAAGTGCTACAAAAAAAAACTGTTTTTTCTCAAACTTGCAAAGCAACATTAAACCAAATATTATTGGGGGTGCATGTATATAGTTTAGCCAATATGTATAATTTTGACCATCTAGGAATTACAGAAAATACAATGAACTGGTGAAAAGTCAAATACCTATACCCTCACATTAACAATTTACACAGAAGCAATTTTTCTAGAAAAAAAAATGTAATCCCAATGTTGAATTTCAGAAACAAAGAGAAGATAGGCACAAGTAGCTAAGGCAAATAACTTTTAGTGCACTATTAGTGCAATATATATAAGCTATTATAGTGATAGTGATGTGCTCTTGCTAGAGAGCACCGCCCCTCCAGGTTGCTCTGTAAAACAAAACCAACGCTTCCGCTCACCATCACTGCGCCATCGCCTGTTGCGTTGTGTTAGCTTGCTGTTGAAAGGGGGCGAATCGCCTGTGCAC
Source organism: Girardinichthys multiradiatus (assembly GCF_021462225.1). Taxonomy (NCBI): domain Eukaryota; kingdom Metazoa; phylum Chordata; class Actinopteri; order Cyprinodontiformes; family Goodeidae; genus Girardinichthys; species Girardinichthys multiradiatus. The sequence continues at coordinate 37,157,280 of NC_061799.1, forward strand.
CAAAAAGGACGACCTAAATTGCAATTTGACAGATTTTACGAAAAAACAAGACATTTTGCCCGTAAAGGTCGTGGTGAGTATTTTGTCCCCAGACATTTTTTTCGTTTTTCCCTCCTTTTTCTTTTCTTTTTGGATTTTTTCCACGGTTTTTCCATCTTGCGAGTGGACAGGACAGAATGTGCTGGCTAGCAGGGTTAGCTGGCTTAGCTAACGTGGAAATGTTGCTCCCCCTCAAAGACAGAAAAACGCAGATTGTTTTTTTTTTTTTTTAGAGCCACAACATGTTGGATGTATTTTAGATACACTTTGAACTATTTTTGCAAGTTTGACCTAGCTTTAATTTTTGTAGCGTTTAAAGGGGATATTTTTCTTTGACGGGACTGATTTGTTTTTTGGTGGCTTTTCAGACAGTCGGACAGCTAACGTTAGCTTCAGCTAACAGCGTCAGAGGCAGCATCATTTTAATCCACGATCCCTTACAGATTGTTGACTGCATATTTATGAGACATTTTTCAGGCTTTGATTTTTACACAAGAACTGGTTAGAGTTGTTTATTTTTTCGTGCTTTTTTTAGTTGGTGGTTGGCTAATGCTAGCAGTGCTAGCCAGCATGGAGCGCTACCAAGTCTAGCGCAGGCCCTGTGATTCACACATGAGCCCGGAGGAGGGCGCTGTTGGTGTCCAGGCTGGTGTGTTGTTGGTTGGTTAGGTAATTTTTAGTCACTTTGTTTTTGTGAATCGTTGTCTTCAGACTTTATTTTTTCACTTTTTGCTTTTTTTTAAACGGAGTTTTTCCCTCGCATGATGATTTTTAAAAGCTGTGGATTGCAAGTTATCACAAACATGATAAATACAAATTTAATTAAACATGATGTATGAAAAGTGTCTTCTTTTGGCTGTTATTATGTGCTTCTCCGCATTCATTTAAGGGCCACAGACATCCCCACTCCCCCTCTAAGTCTCAATTAAAGGCCCTTTGGCTACATTTACAAACATGATTATTCAGTATATATATATAAATAAATATGATTATTCATACAGTTAATTTACAAATAGAGGGAGAATGGCCAAGGGGATTATTGGGCCTGGGTCTCATCCAAGGGATGGAATCTATACTTGTACACAATCACATAATTAAGAGAGTTCACTAACAAGGATGCTGTTTTATGTAAAACGTTGTGACTTAATGATGAAACGCCTTTTTCCCATAACCACTGATTTTCATTGGCGGTTTACCTGCATCTATCAGGATATCGTGTTGGAGTGGGTTCTGGTCATTTTTAGTTAGTCTTGCATGTTTTAGAGGTCTTCCATGTTGACCTTTCAATCATAGGGTGCTTGAGCAAAATGCATCTAAGACCTGCAAGATACTGAGTGTCTTGCAACCACAGTTGCCCATCCTTGATATTTCGCCCTACAAAATACAGTTTATAATCCCATTTGTGGAGCTAGAATACAGCATCTTCATATGTGAGTGATTTTAGTTTGTTTAAATGTCAAAAAGCTCTAAACAGTTGGCTTGACATAAGTAATGCTTTTATTCATTTACGACTTGCTTGTAGGAGTTTTGAAAAAGCGTTGTTGGAAACATTTGAACATTTTATTGCTAATGTATGAACTTCAGATTGAATTCTGTTCACACATACTCTGGTCACAATAAACAGACACTCAGGCACAACATATCTGGGTTAGATTAGGTTTGAAGTAGTGGATACTGTATAATGTGTTTTTAGATTGATTTCTTAACCTTTATCTTGGTATTGTCTAGCTTTAGTTTTAATGTGGTTAGCTGCAGCGCCTGGTTTCCTTGGTTTATGTTCTTGAGCGCTGTTCCTGCACACACTCCATCCTGCCCAGGTAAGATTTGATAAACGATAACCCTGCCCAGTTTGACTGAGGATGTGTTTTCTGTCGCCTCAGTAAAAATCCCCACGGGGGCGAAGGTGAAGGTCGAGACACCAGTCCAAACTGAACCCAGCCCACAGTGTCAAACATCAGGCAGACGAGAGCCCCGCACACAGACGATATGGAGTGAGTGATGAATGTTGAATAACCCCCACCTCCTGCCTTTCTTCCCTGTCAGCAGCAGGGGGCAGACTTACTGATGCTTTCATGTCCGTATCTCAACTTGCACCAAGGTTTCTCCCCTGTCACAACTGCAAAAATCTGATCTTAAATCGGTGGTTCCCAATCTGGTCCTCAGGGCCCCCCTGTCCAAGATATTTTTGATGCTTTTCTGCTTTAACACACCTGATTCATGTAATTGCAGTTCAGCATAGCCTGTTAATCAGCCATCAATTGAAATCAGGTGTGCTGAAGCAGGGAAACATCTAAAACATTTGGATTGGGAACCACTGACTTAAATTAAGACTGGTGGTGAAAAATCCTATTAGGGTTTAGAGAACATAACCTTACTAGGCCACACAGTTGTCCTTTGCTGTCTTATCAATACATAACTTAATTTCTTACACATTAAAAAATATCTCCAGATAATATAAAACTAAAACACTGAAATACTTTATCAGTTACTCTACATAGGTTCCTTATTTGTATTTAAAATTACGAAAGTTCCTTTTTTCTGTCTGCCTCACAAGCGTGCCATCTGTTACTGGGAAATGAGGCTTTATTGTCGTAGGTTTCTGTTTTTCCAAGTGAGGAACTTCTCTATGGTGTCTGTTAGGGGAACAAGAAGCATTTGGATTGTTTTTGTGTGAGTGAATGTCCATAGAATTTGGTTATTTATGTTTAGTATTTGAATTAAGCTAAAAAAGTGAAAAGGCCCTGCTTCCTTCTTAAAATAATTTGCATGTTTTGGACCTCTTCTCTGATGTATATTAAAATTACAAACATTTACATATACATGAGAACCTTGTTCCTTTTGCCTGTTGAGTTCGTCACAAGCCTTCATTTGTGTTGAATTCAAACTTATCAGAAGCCTCCTGGTATTTGTTTCTATTTTTCTTCCAAGTACAACCAGTGTAGCCTGTTTAATAATAATAAACAAATGAAGATGATAACTTATGGCTTTTATGCATAGATGATTTTTAGAAAACGTGCCTCTGGTTCTTGGATAGAGATAGCAGTTTTAAATCCCAAAAAAAAAAAAACATCAACTTTGACCTGTAGTCCCCAAATCAGAGCCAATAAAATGAAAATTGTCAGATTGATGCATCTCTAGTTTGCTTACAACATGAGAATGTATTCTTTCCTCTGTTTTCATCAGTAGTTTTTCTTTCCCGTTGATCTTAATTACACAGGAAACTGTATGAAGTCCGACTACTTAGGCCTTCAGAGGCGGTGAAGCGTCTTACATCCTTCCATAAAATCTCAAACGCGCGTCTCCGTTGTGTGTTTATACGTGTGTCTCTTTCTGTCAGGCGTTCATCCTCCACTTCCAGCCTAATGGCAAGCAGCAACGTCACCAACAAAACCGACCCGCGCTCCCTCAACTCCCGGGTCTTCATCGGCAACCTCAACACCCTGCTGGTCACCAAGGCGGACGTTGAGGCCATCTTCGCCAAGTACGGGAAGGTCCTTGGCTGCTCCGTCCACAAGGGTTACGCCTTCGTCCAGTACGCCAATGAGAGGAACGCTCGGGCTGCCGTCACAGGCGAGGACGGGAGGATGATCGTCGGGCAAGTGCTCGGTGAGGACTCAGGTTTTTGAACGTACCTAAACCAGGGTTGTTATTGTAAAATCCTCTTTAAACAGAACTACAAGCTGTGCTTTAGATGTAGACGTCTCCCTCCATGTAAGCATGGGCTTGTTAAGGCTATCAGGGAGACTTGTCTCCCCCCATATCCTTCTGTTCTTACGCACTGCTGCTCAGCTGGCTTAAAAAAAAAAACAACTCTGTTTTTACAACTTGCAACAAAGACAAATTTAGCTTGTTTGGAGATATTTCCAGTTGCCAAAGAAAAAACATGTTGTGGAAACAAAAGCAGCTCCACTCATCATTCCAATTAAGGTAACAGTGTTAAAAGTACAAATGGCTTGCTACACGCAGCAGACAATCCCACCTAATGAACCAGCCCAATTAACTTCTTACTCCCAAGAGCAGAACAGAAAGTTTGAACAAGAATAAAGTGACTTTATCTTCATTGGTGGCTCATCATTAGCCCCTGGTCTCTTCAGCCGCTCATCATGCATCCCATTTGTGTTTCTGTGGATCGCAACGAAACTTTACAGCATCCAAGACCTTGTTTGTCATTTCCCAATAAGACTTGTTTCAAAACACTTGTTTAACTTAGGTTATTTTACCAAATGTTTGCTTCGGTGCAACCGCCCAGTCACCGGAGATAAATGCAGCGGCAGACTCCGTTCCATAGCAACAAAGAGGAAAAAAAGCTTTTACTTGTTAAAATGTTTGGCAAAAATATTAAACAATAAATTCCATACAAAATTGTTGACTTAAATACATGCATTTTGTTTTTAAATAAAAGCAGGTGGATCATGTCTTACTTTTTTTGTTATAAAATGCCTAAAGATGACATTCGTTGTGAACTGGTGCCATATAAATAAAATAAATAAAATCTTGTGTAAAAACATGCAAAAATCAGTTTTGTTTAGGAGCTTTTTTCCTAAAAATATTTCTCACATTTTTGCAAGATAATAAACATCACAGCAAGGAAAAAGAACATAAACATAATTTTTATTGTAATTTTTAAAGTCTCCCAGTATAGGTGAGCTTTGTTCTGTGAAGGCCTCAAAGGGTTGGAACATTAGTGAACCAAAAACATCACGATTAACAACCACAGAAGCAGCCGTGAAGCCCATGGTTACTCTGGAGGAGCTGCAGAGAGCCACAGCAGCTCAGGTGGGAGGATCTGTCAACAGGACTACAATCAGTCCAGGAATTCTGGCCTTTATTGGAAAAGTAGCGAGAAGAAAGGACTTGTGGGATAAAAGATGCAAGATGTTTCTTTTTTCAGTTTGTCATGAGCAACCTAAAACCTAAAGTAGCAAAATACATAAAAGAAAACATGAGACCAATCATATTTTCTCAATAAAAGCTCACAGCTTGATAAAAGAAACACATTTATAAAATTCGAATGAGAAACACCAATATTAACCAGACAGGGTTTCTACAGGAATTGATCAGTTTGAACCAAAAATGCAGCGAAGTTACAACAATGTAATCGTAAGAGTTTAGCTTTATTTAGGTTCAAGTTTTACATGTTTTGTCTGAAACGTTTTGTTTTTATGATCGGTCTGTTAATGAGCTGTTATCTGATTTTATCTCAGACTGCAACCTTGCTGGAGAACCAAAACCACACAGGTCAAAAACCTCCAAACGCTCTGCTGGAGACATGTACAGGTCAGTGTCTGGGACTCGGTCACAAAAATGTTTGAAGCTTCTCAAGAAAAAACTGTCTCTACTTACTGGTGCGAAGAGAACCGATCAGTACGGACTGCTTTTGTTTTGTTTGTTGACGGGTTTTGCATATTTTCATTGACTTTGTTTATCTTCTGTGTAGCAGTAGCTCGTCGTTTGACCTGGACTATGATTTTCAAAGAGATTACTATGACAGGTGAGTGAAAACTGAAACGATCACGCACACGAAGTCTGAATGCAAACACTTTCTGCCACATTATAGATGCTCTAATTCAAACAAAGTGCTTCGACGATGATCTAGTGGGACCCTCCCCGTTCACAGCCGCTAGACGAGGGTTCAGTTTGATCATGGTTTCTGTATCTGATTCCAGAGTGTACTCGTACCCGTCCCGAGTCCCCGCTCCGCCTCCTCTGTCACGGGCCGTGATCCCGTCCAAACGCCCGCGGGTCAGCCTGAGCGGAGGAAGCAGCCGGCGAACCAAGACCAGCTTCTCTTCGTCCAAGAGCAGCCAAAGGAATTCATCGTCCAGAACAAGTCAGTTCACTGCCTTGTCATAGTTGAGATAATTCAGATCTGTGCCAATTTTTATGAAAATAATCAAAGAGGTTGACAGTCCAGCGATACTGATGGGTGTTGAGCCCTGCCAACGATCTAACTCGGACTCGACCTGACACGGCCCTGCGAGACTCTGCTTACCCACATCTCATCACATTACAACATAAAACCTCAGTGTGTTTCATCTGGATTTTATCAGATAGACCAACACAATGTGGGGAATTAGAAGAAAAATAACTCATGGTTTGAGTTTTTCAGGAACATCCAGAACGTTGGACTCCAGCTGCAGTCCTTGAGATCTATTTTCACATCTATAGTTTGACTTTGGTCCAAATTGATTGATGAGTTTACCTTGTAACTTCAAGAAAAGTCAGAGAAAACTCCAAGTGAACCAAAACCAGGCGAGAACATTCAGCCCGTATGTTGGTCGGATGTGTGCAGGGGGCGGAGAACCAAATGTAAATACAGGAAGCAGATGCTGTGTTCCTTGCTAGTAGAAAACAGAGAATTGTATCATATAGTTTAGTGTTTCTTTGTTGGGTGTCGGGTAAGATCATCTGAGAAGTATAGCGAACAATTTTGAGAAGATGTTCTGAATGTTACATAGGCCTTTACAGGAAAGACATGTAGCCATTGTTTATTAGTTTGTTTACTCTACCGCTTCCCACAATGCAACTCAAACCTGGCTACGTTAGGTTGTTTGGCTCAAGCTTGCTGCATACACCCGGTAGCTGACTCGGATTACGTTCACACCATAAACGAACTGCTCTAGAGTTTGTTTAGGTCTGTACCGGCACCACCTACTCCGAACAGACTCTGTACGGAAGTTCGGTCGGTGCTCCAGTGCAATGACTGTGTTCACTTCGACACAACCGAACCTCACCGAGGGGGAAACGAACCAGAGTTCCCGGACTAAACACTTCAGGTGTAAAAGCAGCCTTGGGGCGCATTCACACTGCTGGTCTGGTCCAGCATTCTGTAAAAGTGAAGAAATTCACACCTGTAGGAGGCCTGGTTTGCTTTCACACAGAGTATTTTAAAAGTTTTTTTTGTCTTGCCACTCTTCCATTATTAAGGTTTGTAGAGTGCCCAGCTAATAGTTGTCCCATCAATTGATTCTCCCACCTGAGCTGCAGATCTCTGCAGCTCTTCCAGAGTTACCCTGGGCCTCTTGGCTCCTTGCCATGTCTGTCAGTTTTGGAGCGCTGCCATGTCCCATTATGTTTTCAGTCGTAACCAATCTTTCCATTTTCAGATGATTAATTTAAAGTGGCCCCATGAGATATTTTATAACCTAATTCTGCTTTAAACTTCTCCACAGCTTCATCCCTGACCTTTCAGCTGTGTTCCTTGGTCTTCATGATGCTGTTTGCTCTGTTACAGACCACTGAGGCTTTCACAGAAACTCTGGATTTATACTCTGATAAAATTACACACATGTGGACTCTATTTGCTAATTAGGAGTCTTCTAAAGAAAATAAGTTGCTCTGGGTTTTATTTAAGGGGGTCAGAATGAGGGAGACTGAATACAGGTCCTTCTCAAAATATTAGCATATTGTGATAAAGTTCATTATTTTCCATAATGTCATGATGAAAATTTAACATTCATATATTTTAGATTCATTGCACACTAACTGAAATATTTCAGGTCTTTTATTGTCTTAATACGGATGATTTTGGCATACAGCTCATGAAAACCCAAAATTCCTATCTCACAAAATTAGCATATCATTAAAAGGGTCTCTAAACGAGCTATGAACCTAATCATCTGAATCAACGAGTTAACTCTAAACACCTGCAAAAGATTCCTGAGGCCTTTAAAACTCCCAGCCTGGTTCATCACTCAAAACCCCAATCATGGGTAAGACTGCCGACCTGACTGCTGTCCAGAAGGCCACTATTGACACCCTCAAGCAAGAGGGTAAGACACAGAAAGAAATTTCTGAACGAATAGGCTGTTCCCAGAGTGCTGTATCAAGGCACCTCAGTGGGAAGTTTGTGGGAAGGAAAAAGTGTGGCAGAAAACGCTGCACAACGAGAAGAGGTGACCGGACCCTGAGGAAGATTGTGGAGAAGGGCCGATTCCAGACCTTGGGGGACCTGCGGAAGCAGTGGACTGAGTCTGGAGTAGAAACATCCAGAGCCACCGTGCACAGGCGTGTGCAGGAAATGGGCTACAGGTGCCGCATTCCCCAGGTCAAGCCACTTTTGAACCAGAAACAGCGGCAGAAGCGCCTGACCTGGGCTACAGAGAAGCAGCACTGGACTGTTGCTCAGTGGTCCAAAGTACTTTTTTCGGATGAAAGCAAATTCTGCATGTCATTCGGAAATCAAGGTGCCAGAGTCTGGAGGAAGACTGGGGAGAAGGAAATGCCAAAATGCCAGAAGTCCAGTGTCAAGTACCCACAGTCAGTGATGGTCTGGGGTGCCGTGTCAGCTGCTGATGTTGGTCCACTGTGTTTTATCAAGGGCAGGGTCAATGCAGCTAGTTATCAGGAGATTTTGGAGCACTTCATGCTTCCATCTGCTGAAAAGCTTTATGGAGATGAAGATTTCATTTTTCAGCACGACCTGGCACCTGCTCACAGTGCCAAAACCACTGGTAAATGGTTTACTGACCATGGTATCACTGTGCTCAATTGGCCTGCCAACTCTCCTGACCTGAACCCCATAGAGAATCTGTGGGATATTGTGAAGAGAACGTTGAGAGACTCAAGACCCAACACTCTGGATGAGCTAAAGGCCGCTATCGAAGCATCCTGGGCCTCCATAAGACCTCAGCAGTGCCACAGGCTGATTGCCTCCATGCCACGCCGCATTGAAGCAGTCATTTCTGCCAAAGGATTCCCGACCAAGTATTGAGTGCATAACTGTACATGATTATTTGAAGGTTGATGTTTTTTGTATTAAAAACACTTTTCTTTTATTGGTCGGATGAAATATGCTAATTTTGTGAGATAGGAATTTTGGGTTTTCATGAGCTGTATGCCAAAATCATCCGTATTAAGACAATAAAAGACCTGAAATATTTCAGTTAGTGTGCAATGAATCTAAAATATATGAATGTTAAATTTTCATCATGACATTATGGAAAATAATGAACTTTATCACAATATGCTAATATTTTGAGAAGGACCTGTAAATATCTATGCCAGGCTTTTTAGGTTGTTTGTATAAGGAAACTATCATTTTACCCCATTTTGATTTTGGGTTGCAAACTAGCAGTCTTTTTTTTATTCAAATTACATGATTATAACCCGAGTTACATTTTGGAGTTGCGTGCATTAAAATAAAAACAACCTTTGCAGAGCCTCACTCTGAACAAAAAACTAATATTGCACCGTTTTCGGTGTTCCAGTACATGCACTTGTGTTTTTGTTGCTTAACAAATTCTCAGGATAACCATGACCTGAACTACTGAGAATATGCACAGACTAAACTGTTGTAAAGACAAACATTACATTTCTATTTCGCTTTATCCACGGAAAAGCCTGAAGATCCCAGAAAGTGGGGGTTATGCATGATCTTTATGTTTCCTGCACCGTGTCTGTTTATCACCGTCACAAACTCCCGTTCACTTCATTTCCATGATGACGAGTTTCTGTTTGCCTTATTTTTATGACTTGAATGCAAATGGGGGTTTTTTTCTGCCTGGAAACTTTTCACTGACTATCAATGATGTTCAGCCCACGTTTTCCGGACACATTTCTTTCATTTCCATTATCACAGTAACATTTTCTGTGAGCCTAAGCATTAACCCCCAAGAGCAGCTGGAGACCATCCAGCTAGGCAAATTAATTGTTAGCATGCAGAGGGTGAATGCACAGCACTCAGAATATGACATGTAACCAAACCTCTGTACAGTCATATTCAGTCAGTTAGAATATGCGTTCCAATGAGGCTCATTTGTCAGATTTAAAAGTACTTTCCTAAAATAACAACTTTGAAGCAGGTATGAAACAAACATTTCATTAAGCCCACATTTCTGCATTAAAAAAGTGTTTTGTTATTGGTCTGATCTAATTTTCTAATCTTAAATCTCATTTTAATTAGCTGTAAGCAAAAAATAATCATAATTAACAGAAATGTTGGCTTTTGACTCGTCAGTCTGTGTGTAAATAGTCCATATAATGTGTTTTACTTAGTGATATGAGTTACTGAAATAAATGACCTTTTCAATAATCTAATTTATTGAATGACTGTATATTGCGCGGCTCTAAGTGAAATGCTTCTTTTAATGTTTCACCTTTCATTCTCAGAAGATAACTAGAAGCAGTTGTGCTTTATCAAACAATTTTACTAAAGAAAATGAATTTAAAAATCCCCCCCCCCCCCCAGCTAACATTGAGCGCTGGTGTATATAAATAAAAGGGAAGTCAGCCCTCTTCTCCTAGGGGCAGACGATGAGTTTAATAAGACAGTTTCTAAAAGAAGGAATGCAGTAGTTCCCAGGTCCTCCAGAACTTGTACGATTTGTTCCCGAGTCAACTTCTCAAGGGGAATAAAAGCAGAAATCTGTCTTTTCCACATGTCGACTGTGGTGACCTGGGGAATTTGTAGCCAGAAACAGAAGAGTTACCAACAGAGATTTGGGCTCCATGCTAAGTAAATCGTCTGGAGAATGGTGAAGCAGACAGACAGAAGTCAGCAAATATATTTTACCAGTGACAACCTGGATTACAACGTGACGCCCCTTCCAGAAGGTCTGAATATGGTCACATGACCAATACCAGTGGAAAAATGTACCTTTTTGTGAATTATACGTTTATAACAAAAGTTCAATGGGTCAGGGAACATTCTCTGGAGGCAACTTGGTGTGTAATAAAGTTAAATTAAAAAACATGAAGTTCTCCTCAAACAATTTTAATAGATTGTAATGTTTAGGATGTTAATATTGTATAAAGGTCTTTAATCTGCCTCTTGTTTCCCTGCAGTGAGAGTGGACGAGCTGCAAACCATCAAGCGTGAGCTGTCGCAGATCAAAAGCAAGGTGGACGACCTGCTGGAAAGCCTGGAGCGAATGGAGAAGGACCACAGCAAGAAGTCTGGTACGAGGACCGCAGTTTTGGTAGTTTACCTCTATGAGAGTCGTGGACTTCATCTTAGGCAACAGGTTTTTGTTAATGAAAACACCTCCTGATGTTTGTAAGCAGCGAAGAGCATAAAGCCAGAGCCAGGAGAGGTGACTTCACCTCCACACTCCAGCAGTAAGAAGAGTGACGGAATAAAGAGAGACAGGGAGAGCCAGAACATGAACAACTCTGATGAAGAGGAAGAGGACGAAGAGGAGGAGGAGGAAGAAGAAGAGGAAGAAGAGGGAGACCTGCTGGAGGAGGAAGAGGTGAGATTACAAAGTTTGGCTTGATGAGGGTGTGGTGGGTTCTCCAGAGTCCTGCTACGGACCTAAATATTTGATTCAGGTGAGACACGTCTAGATGCAGGACACCGGCCTCCAGGCTGGAGTTTGACATCTGTGCCCTGGAATGAGGTAGATTTTGTGTTTAATAAACCCTTCCTGTGCTGAGTTTGCCATATAGAGTCCATGATGCCATACACTCTTGATATGGTTCAAATGAAGAGAATCCAGCCCACAGCACCACACATTCTCCACAGTCCTCAACAGTGATGATTAGATGCTTCTCTAGAAATGAATCTATTGTTTTGCACTGAACCCTCCTGGAGTGTTGGTTGCTGAAAAGCTTTCTTAGTCGCATCAGATCAAACCCCACAGTTCCAGTTAAAGTTCCAGTAGAGTTGACCAAACTGCACATTATCTTTTGTGATGGCCAGACAAGAAAAATCCATTTTGTTTTTTAGGTTTTGGCATGCCTCTCAAATAGGTGTTTTTAAGAAACATCCACACATGTGCTTTCAGTTAACTCAAATGTTGTTTATTAACCTGAAAAGCTATCAAAGATATTTTTTTCGGCACTAGTGGCCTTTATTTATTTATTTTTTACAGTAGGGAGACAGGAGAGAGGGGGAGACATTTGGCAAATGTCGCCGGCCGCTTCGAGGGTCGCGCGCTTAACCCCTACACCATCATCACCGCGCCAACCTGAAAAGCTATCAAAAGCAAATCCTCATCTGGGCTTTCCCACATTGTTCAAAAAGGCATAATAATCTTAGTGTATGTAAACTTCTGAATTTAAGAAGAACAATAAAAACGTCTTTATTATTATTATCGCAAACAGAAAACATTTTGGTAATTCTAACTGACCTAAAACAGGATTTTCCTCATTACTAGTTTCAACATTGCAGTTCTGCTCACAGCTCTGTTTGGCTCCACCCTTCAGGTAAAGAGCCAGGAGAGGGAGGAGGAAGACGAGGAAGAGGAGGAAGGAGAGCACGTGGAAGGAGACGAAGACGACAGCGTCAACGGTGACGACGACTCGTAGGCCAAGACTACACGCAGCTTCCACAAGGAGCTCGGACTCCTGCTTTAACACTCACGATGTAGATAGAAACACAAGTGTGCACACAAAAACACAAGCATGGTGCGCACACCTTATTGTCATGTTGTTTCTGAAGATTTCCTTTTAGTTTCTTAGTTGTCACGTATTACTGTAACACGACTATCTAGCTGTAGGTTTGTGTTTGTGCTCGTCTTCAAGGAGAGACAGGAACATGGACTGATAATGTTCTCAGAGACAACATCTCGACGGACATCTCGTATAGCGAAGACGGGAAGTCAGCCACAGATTAGTTTTTAGCTTCCTCAGCCCGTTTGTTTGACCTTGTGTGTATGTTCATGTCAGTTTTTTATATATATAAATATATATAAACACACTTTTTAGTTTAACTGTAAAGAAATAAATTGCAATAAAATAATAAAATCAAGTGAGCCAAGACTCTGCTCTTCTTATCAATTCAGCATGAACTAGAATAAAGCAAGAGATTCCCAGCTTTGAATTTCATCTATTTACACTTTCGCTTTGACTAAAGACATGCTACGGTCTCATGATATAAAACAGGTTTGATTATGTGGTAAGGTATTCAAGTCTATTTTAAAAGAAAACAGGAGGAAGGGAGCCTTTTCGACATGCCCCGGGGCGTTGGAGCGGGGTAAAGCTCGCATCTCATGTACGCAGGCTTGGTCCTCGACACGGCTGTTATTTTTTCATACAAAGATAAGCTGAATCACAATCAGCTTTATTGCCAAGTTCGTACATACAAACAAGGAATTTGCCTCCGGTACACTTTGCTCTTTTGTTCTGTTTTTGCATTACAGAATTTACAAATTTACAATGTACAATATACACATATATAATAAAAAGATGCATTTGCATCATCTGTATGCTGTTGTTTTGTACTCTATTGAATGTTCAACAGAGAAACAGCCTGGGGGAAGAAACACTCTGTGGCGGCTGGTTTTAGTAAACAGTGCTCTGTAGCGGCGGCCTGAAGGTAAAGCTCTGAACAGTTTATGTGCAGGGTGTGTGGGGTCAGCAGAGATTTTAGCAGCTCTTTTCCTGACCCTAGACCTGTATAAGTCCTGGATGGAGGGAAGGTCAGCCCTAATTATTCTCTCTGCAGTCCTGATTGTTCGTTGCAGTCTGGACCTGTCCTGTTTTATGGATGAGCCAAACCACACTGAGATGGATGAAGACAGGACAGACTGAATGATGGCAGTGTAGAAGATGACCAACAGCTCCTGTGGAAGGTTGAACTTCTTGAGTTGCCTCAGGAAGTACAGTCTCTGCTGGGCCTTCTTTCAAACAGTGTCTATGTGTGAATTGAGGTGTTTTTAAGAAACCTTCAGTTAACTCAAATGTTGTTTATTAACCTGAAAAGCTATCCTGAAGGTCCAGGAGACAACACAAGCAGCCGATTGTTGCTTTAATCAGATTTATAACCACTGTATTCGGTTAAATTATGCACTACTCAAATAACAAAAGATATTAAATCAAAGTTTACCAGTATTCTAATCAATGGTGCAGGTGCCTGAAAATGATACAAATTCAAAATCTTGAATATTTTTCAGGATGAAAAGGCATCAAGTTTGGTTTGGAAAGTTAGTAAAGCCATGAGTTGCACTAGCAAGATCAGAAAGATGATAAATGTGACAGATTTTTTTAAAACCTGTAAATATTCCTTTTGCTATCTGACAAAGTTACCAGTTTTTTGCGAAAACGTGTTTTATTACCCAGCACTATTCGAGTGTTTAAGGAGATGTTTTTCTTTTGGCTATGCATGCTAACTATCCCAAAGCTTAAATAGTGTCATACATATTTTTAGTGTGTTGAAAATAGTCTATGTTTTAAATCTATGATGTTTAAACCTTGATTTTTAAACATACGCCTCTAGTTGGAGTTGCCAGATGGTTGGGTTTTCTTTAAATACAAAAGCCAGAATGAAGAAAACAACAACAAAGGAAAAATGCTTTGTTGTACCAGCTAAAAACTTTGGATACGTGTCGGATTACCAAGGTTTCTAATCTGACTGTTGGTGTTTGTTTTCTTTTTTATATATGATGTTAAACCATCTAGCAACTGAAGTTTATTTGGAAAGCAAACCAGTGTTGTAAATGTTGAGGTGACTGAAAAAAGCTAAAAGGATTGGATGTTTAAAGTTTAGGAGTGTTTTTTTGGGGGGGTTTTTTTAGATTTTTTTTTTTACTTTTGAAAGAAAAAAAATATCCTTGGAAGTTTGAGTTGCCATGTTTTTTAGCCCTGTGGTTTTATTGGCAAAATCAGAATGAACATAAACGTGACAAAAAAACATTTATAAATTTAGCATCTTTTTACCACCTGAGAAAATGTTCATTCATGCTACCACATAGAAAACTAAAAGGCCCTCAAATTTATTCAAATATAAAGTATATGTGACAAAAAGATAGGTTGTAGATTTATGAATTTGAAGCTGAAAGATGATCTATTAAAATGAAACATTGGGGACACCGCAGGGCTGAGTGTCAGAGCACCTGCACCATGTTTGGATGCTGCAGTCCTCAACGTAACTAAACTTCCTTCCCCAGCCCAGTTACTGCATGTCTTCCTCTTCTCACTCTGCCTGTCTTTCTGTCAACATACTAAAAATTAAAGGTTGTTTTGGAGATGAAACATTTGGTGTCAAAGACCCAAGCTGTAAAACAACATTGCATAGACTTAAAGAAACACAAAAAAATACTTCAATTCAGAATGTTTATTGTCATAAACACAGAACTGTGATGTGCTTATCAACATTTTCTCCTGATTATTCTATTATTCCTTCTTAAATGTTTTATGCCTTCACATTTCATTTCTTCTATATCTTGTTAGGAAGCATAGGCTGCATAAATATGTGCTTCATGTGCATCATCTTGTCCAAGTGGCCCTTGGCCTCATTGTCAAGGTTTAGTCATCTTTCACATTCTCCCACACACTTGCAAAAGGTGCAGACTGCTGCCAAGTGTCTTATCAGGTGGCTTTTCTTATTGGTTAACCAAATCGTGACAAGACAACCTGTTTACTATGAACATCAGAATGTTGGTTGACCACAAAGGAAATTGAAATCTTTCTTTCAGTTAGAACGTTTTTCAGGTAAAGTGAGTTCTTCATGTCGTGTTGCTAACCGACCAATGACTGTCTCTACTGAATAATTATCAATATGGCAATCCTGAGCTGGGATGAGCACCCCTTAAGGAATGTAATCAGACTTAATAAACAGATGAGACTTGCTCACATTTTCCACAGTAAGAAACGCATTTAAAAACATTATTTGTGAGGCTAAGTGATTCCAAACGGCTGTGTTATTAGATATATTTACAACATTAAAAAAAATAGGGTTTCAGAACCTATATTATTAGTTTCTTCATCTATAACTTAGAACAAATAGGGCAAAATATAATCTATATGTCTGCAAATAAACATTTATAAAAACACTTTATAAACAATAGGACACTCGGTTTTTGCTGCTTTAAATCAGCTTCCTTCACTGTGTCTGTTGGTTTATATTTGGCTTCATCTCTGGACTCGATCAGGCAAACTTCAGGATGGACAATGTGAGGAAGCTCAGCAGAGGCAACACAGCTGGAGGGGAAAAATACAGCAAAACGTTAAATAGAACTTCTGAATGTAAAATCACACAACACAGGACAGATTTAAGTAATTAACTATAGAAAACTGTATAAATGAGAAATTTTATATTAGTTTCAGGTTCAGTTTATATTAAAATGCAGATCTATCAAATTTTTTTATCTGAATAAAATCTCTTCGCAGCAGTTTTCATTTTTTTTCTGAAGACAGAACTTTTATTTAAACAGTTTAAGTCTGTTTGCTGCAGAGGAACAGGATTAACGTTTTGGGAACTACGAACATCCTGTTAATACACTTAAAAATGTTTCCTTTGTTGTTGAGCAGAAACCTTTAATAGCTTAAAGGAAAATCTGTGCAGTAATACTTGGAACACTGTAACATGTTTTTCAAACATATTATTTGGAACTGTTTTAAATGTATGCAAGTTAAATATATACAGCATTTAGATGCAAATCTTTATTAAGTCAGTGTTTACCATTAGAGTAGAGAGGACGGTTGGCCCCTGATGGTGCTGCTGTGGTGTTTGTTGTAGAGTTTGGCAGAAAGACGGAAAGATCTAGGGATCCACTGTTTCGAGCAAGGTTGAAGCGTCCGAGTGTATCTGAAAAAGAAATCATGGTTATTAAGTTGTGCTTTAAAAATATGCAAATTTGTATCCTTTAAAAATTTGAAAGAACGAAGCATTGAAAAAAATTAACAATGAAACATAAAAAAGTGTTTTCCTTTAAGTTTGTGCTCTTACTTCCGTCGAATGGTCCAGATCCGATGACCACTTGAAAGGTAGTATCTTTGTTGGCCCTGGTTTGCAGGGCGGTGGCGGTGGCATTCAGATTAGAAACACTAAACTTGCACTTGATGTTTTCACCAACAACGCTGCTTTGAAGGCCTGTCACATTCTGTAAAGTTGAAATCAGAATCATAAATGCTTTCGCGTAGAGTTAGTGGATACATTTGAAAACAAATGTGTTGTTCGCAGTGAGAAGCACATATAAAAATATTTTTTAAACATATTTTTTAGTGGTTGCCAATTTTTAGGGATGATTTGTGAACACGTGTCCCCATTTTGTTTCTGATTATTTAACATTTTTCTATATTATACCAGCATAATGTGGTCTTTCAGCTGGAATGAATATATTTCAAAATTCAGTGTTTGATTGCTTCTTTGACCTGTATGATCCACATGGCTTTTTAGTGAGTTTTGAATACTCTTATTCTCCTTTACAGTGCAGAAATAGTTTAATTCCAATAATTTTCTAGAAATAGGAATAAAGTGATAATAAAAGGGAAGTCAAGCTCCTACCCTAGCAAGTGATGTTAGGTTTGCATTGACGTTGTCTAAAGTCATTGTCATGAAGAAGAAAGTCCTGTTGCTTGAGCTGTTTTGACCACAGACGAAAAGCATGGTGGAGCCCTGTAGAGAGAAGCAATGATTGTTAGGAACAATTCAGAGTCATGAAATATAAGAAAGCAAATTCAAAAGTGTCTCTATTAAAGCCAGGCATCAGTAAATAAAGTGACATTTAATATAGTAATTTTAGTCCACACCTTCAGAAATCGTCTCAGGAGCTATGCTCCTGTCTAACTTTCACAAAGTGGCTTTAAAACCAAACGTTTAGTGCGCCTTTAATTATTTGTTGTGGAAGCTTACTTTTCTGGTGTCATTACAATATCCAGCTCTAACATTAATTAAGTTTCTTCAGAAAGAACTAGCCTTGTAAGTTTTTAGATCTTAATGTTTAAAAACAATCAATGGTTTTAAAAAAAAAAACAAAAAAAACAACTGGCACTAAAAATAATAATTCAGAGCTGTATAAGTCTATAAATATAATTGTTAAAAAAATGCTTCATGGACTCAGAACTTTAAAGCAGGAGTAACGTTTTTGTTAGATCTATTCCAAGACTTATGGATTTAATTAGTTACTTTGATCTTGTTAAAACAATGCCTCATTTTTTACGTTCAGACAGAAATTATGAATATCGTGTAAAGTGTAAAGTACTACACACATTTGAAGGGATTTTCAGGAGGGTGGCTAATGCTAGTGCATGAACCTTGCTAGTTCCTTAAATAAAACTCAGATTTCTGACTTTGTTTTGTGTATTTAAATTTTTTTCAGTTGACGTTACTGTAGACCGTCTAAGCCATCATCGATCGTAATATTTAAGTAGCTTGACTTTATTACGATAAACTGAGTCTAGCTAAGTTAAGTCAAGCTAAAATAAACTGAGCTAAGCTAAGTTAAGTTAAGCTAAAGGAAGCTAAGGTAAATTAATATAAAGGAATGTAAAATTAACTGATCTAAACTAAATTAGGCTTAACAAAAATAAACAGCCAAGCCTTCCCGGGCGCCGTAGTTAAACTAAACCAAGCTAAAATAATAATATATATTACTGGTAAATAATAATATACCAGCTATAACATAATATTGTTATATGGGTATTAATCAACAAATCCAAAAGATTTTTTGGTGCCACTTACAATATAGTTACATATAGTTTATGTATACAATTTTCATACAAAAACAAATCTATCCTTGTCATAAAGCTTTCTTTAATGAGGCACAAAAATTTTACGAAAATGAAAAAAAAACCTGTAGCTACTTCTTATTTTAAATTTATTATTCAGAGGTTTGTCGTTTCTAAATACGTAACCTATTAAGCTCATAAATGCCTGTTGCTATGTCATATTCAACTGTTGCATTTGATCCCTGTTGCTATTGACTGAGACCAATAAATGTCCAAATAAAGAACTGTGCTGATAGGAACATGATGAAGAACAGTCGATGCTCTGGCTAGGTCTAATATTTGCTCATTATATTACCAGCCATTACATTTTAGGGACCATTAAACCTAATGTTTGCATTCTGTGTCTAGAAATCACATGTTCCAGTGAATGTCTGTCGTAGTAAAGCTACAATTGTCATGGATTATGCATACCTTTAAATTTATTTGGTGTCAGGAGACAATACTAACAAAAGGCCAATTTGTTCCAAACACTTATTTACATCTGTCTTTGAAAATATAAAAAAAATGTGTGTTTTACCACAGATGCATTCTGGGAGAGACCTAGAGCGATGTATCCTGTAGAGTTTCCACTGAGTTCAAAGGTGAGATCAATGCCAGTTAGGTTGTTGAAGGCAGTGGCCTTCCCAGATCCAAAAAGACATGGGGTGGTATTTACTGCAGGGTCGCATTTGACAGGTTCCTCCAGGCAAAATTTGGTTGTGCCACATCCGGTCCTAGTAATCTCAACCTAAGGAGACAGAAACATAGCCAAAGTCAAAAAAGAGTCAACAGATTCTTCAAGTTGTTGGTTCTGGTAGAGATGATCTCTTAATTGACCCAGTATGGCTTTAATGTGAAGAATATAACAACATAAACAACACTTTAAAGTTAATTAAACTTAGAGGAAACTCTGACAGAGAGAATTGGTTTAGTTTTATTGCACAAAACATGATACAACAGTGACTATTGAAACCCCTTAACAAGGTGTTGTTAAGCTCTAAGTAAACCACCAGTTACTGTTACAGTTTAACATGACCAAATCAAAACATTTTAACCTTTCTTTGTTGCCCCTTGACTTTTATATTTTTCTGAGTTTGTCCTCTGAGTCTATTAAAGGTTGTTCAAACGGCAACGACAAAAATCTCTATCGGTCTTAAAATCACCAAATCAGCGTGAATTTGTGTTGGTAAAATTAAATTGTAGACATTTTTGAAGGTTCAGATCTTTAAAATTAAGCATAAAACAAACTTTTGCTTGTAAGTACAACAAGGTTGCTGATAGGAATGTAGTTTAAATTATGAAATTATGATAATAATAAATACTAACCTGTGAAAGCACTGGCTGGAAACCCAGAGTCAGGAAAACCATCATTGTGGCGATAACCTGGATCAATGTACGCTCCATTCCTGCCAGGAAAACACACGTCATTCACATAAACCATGCTAGAAACAACAAAATCTTTGTTTTGAGAATTTCTACAATTATAATTACTAAAACATTGAAAAGGTTAGAAAAGTTCAAAATGTGTGTGCACCATTAAAATCTAAGATTTTAAAATCAGATTCCAGATATAAACATTATAGAACAACATTTAACATTATCCTGTACTATATGAGAAAATACAAAGGAAAACAAATAAAACAATTAGACCATTTTCTATTTTTTTTAAGGTTTATTCAATTGTTTCAATGACATTTAATCATTATGTTGTGTGGTGTACTAAAAAAATCACATTTAACCATCTGCCCAATGTGTAAATTATTAGAACTAACCAAAATAGTTTTTGTAAAGAGACAGATTAAGTAAAATCTTGACTTACTTTTTGTGAAGGTGAAGGTTAAAAGCTGGGTTGAAGCAGTGATAAGCTGTTTCAGCTTTAGGAGCAGATATCAAGTTGCATTAACGTGGGGAAAGCCGACCGAGCTTTATACATACACCTGAGGAGGGGCGGGGCTTTAGAGGAACACCTCTCTTTGTTCGGGATACAGTGGGTTTGCTTTCCTTTGTGTTTGTGTCATTGGAAAAAGGTTTCTGAGAAACAAGTTCTGTCACTGAGGGAAATTTCTTTTTAGGTGAAGCTGAATGTTTGAACTCTTCATATGGCTTCTCTGAAAGATTTATTATAGTCCACAGTTATCATAGAACTGTTTGAATCATAATATAGCCAAGACCTATTAACAAAAACAAAGATTAAGTGGCACGACCCATAGGGTTAAATAAGAATGTATGCTTTTGCTGGTACTCTGAGTTCAACGTGGACCTGATGGTGCGCTCTGGATTTTGGTCCTGATGCATAACTCAAGTGTTGCTGAGCTTGCTGATGGCTGGACATTTTCCTCCTGGAGATTCTGTCAGAGAGCAGAATTTATGGCTCCATCAGATACAGCAGGTGATTCAAGTCCTGTTGCAGTAAAGCAGTCCCACACCATCACACTACCACCACTGTGTTTGACTGTCAGTAGAATAGTCTTTTTTCAAAATGCCTTGTTAGTTTTACTCCAGATGTCGAAGGATGCACACCTTCCAAAAGGTTTTTTTCGTTGTCTCATCAGTCTGCAGGACATTTCTTCAAAGGTCTTGGGGATCATCAGGATGTTTGTTGTCATACAAGCCATTTTTGCCCCAGTTTCTTTCTTATTGTTGAGTCATGAACAACGACCTTAACTTAGTCAAGTGGGGGCTTTGGAGTTTCAGAAGTTGTTCTGGGTTCTTTTGTGACCTTCCGGATGAAACATCGATGCACTCTTGAAGTCATTTTGGTAGGCTGGCTCTTACCTCCATTAGGTAAAAGCTGAAATTACGCTAAAATTGAAAGAAATGTGTGTAATCACAGTTAATTCACGATTAAAAAAGGTATTTTAAGTATATATTGACAAAGGCTCAGGTCGGATTGTATA
Source organism: Girardinichthys multiradiatus (assembly GCF_021462225.1). Classification (NCBI taxonomy): domain Eukaryota; kingdom Metazoa; phylum Chordata; class Actinopteri; order Cyprinodontiformes; family Goodeidae; genus Girardinichthys; species Girardinichthys multiradiatus. Next base: position 37,178,585 of record NC_061799.1, read on the forward strand.
GCCTTTGTGCCTAATAAATGAAATTATACGTTAAACACTGCAGTTTGGATTTTCTCAGGTTGTCTTTCATAAAGGACAAAAACATGAAATCTGTAAGGGTGCAAATACTTTTCAACCTGAAAAACCTGGACAAAATATTTGCCTGCATAACTGTGACTTCTTCAAAATGTTTTGCAAGTGATGGAAACTCATAATTAGTTCACAACCTGGAATGTTACACCTGAAACAGAGTAAAAACATTGACGTCATCAGTTAAAGGAAACCAGATGTTTTGGCTTTATGAAGCCAAATGAGGTGGTGCTGCATTCCTTCCTAGCTACGGCCTCGTTTTACGGGTATCAAAACTTTTCGATTAGTCATTTTGTTGCTGGATTCTTTCCAGTTTGTATCATCTGGATTTGATGCCAAGTGAGTTACAATGAATATATTAAAGAGACACAAGCAAAACAGTCGTTCTGTGATGCGGATGCAGAATATTGATTACATTTAAGAGAACATAATTAGACGTAAACATATCCAAATATTACAAAGATTTCCCCTGAAACAGTGTTTTAAAGATTGATTCACACGTCGTACACAAAGAGGGTCCCAACCGTATTTAAATGCAGTCTCATATCTATGAAGGGAGTTCAATTTGTTTCTCTTTTTTCCTTCATTCTCCATAAATTTAGTTTTGTTACTAGAAGAAAGTAAATGATTAAGTAATATTAAAAATCTTATCAGCGGGTATTTGAGACGTTCAATTGACAGTAACTTCTCATAAAGTCAACAGGATGAACTTCCTTGTTTGTAGACTAGGTTGTGGTTTATTCTCAGGGTGAAATAATCTGTTTATTTAGTTTTGGTGAGGAAGGCCATGCAAACTTATAACGGATCAGTTATCACCGAGAACGAAACTGCATTTCTGAGTCAAGCTTTGAGTTTTACATGAGGTTAAACTGGACTCACACAATGTTCATTTATTGCACTGTATTTTATTTAATCGTATTTATTTACAGTCTTCTTTTTGGATATAACCGTTTTATTTCTCCTTTTCAAGCTTTTGGGGTCTAAATGTGTGTTTATAGCATCTTTTAAAAATGTTATTCATTTCTGGAAGTTTAACATCTCTGTTTGGGTTTAAACTTAAGAAGACAAGTTTTTACCAGTGCATTAGAGGTAAATTATGCAAAAGAAAATCGCACAAAAGATAAACTGACATTTGTAAAATGAACTTTTTTAAAGCTTTTTAACTCAGATGGAGATGCTTAGAAATGCCATGGTAACCGTTGGTAAAATTCAATCTAGTTCATTCAAATAAGTAAAAGTGACCCTCTTGTCTCTCACTGAGTTTAGCGCTAAAGTGAAACACAAAATTTTGTTACACAGCTTCTCTCAGGGAAGTTTGACTTTATTGTTGTGTTATCTTTACAAGAACATTTAGTTTGATCCTAACCCAACAGACAGGCTTTTTGTTTGCTCTTCAGCTGTGAACTCCTTGTGGCACAGTTTAATCAGGCCGAGCCCTGCTCAATTATGTGTTATTGCGAAGGACAAAGACCAGAATAAAAGCAGTCTGTAAAACAACAATGAGACTTTTAATTGAGGGAAACTTCATGTGATTACTGGTCTGAGCAAGGCTGGCTGTCATGGTGATGCTATTGAAATAAGTGTGGACATCTTAACACGTAAATAATCTGTTAAATAACCTGTAGTATTACCAGTGTTTCAATATACCAGGCTATATATAGAAAAAAAGGATATTACTATGTTGAAGTACTTATTGGTTTGCGAACTACTGTCTCTCTCCTTGACCTTCAGTTCAGTTTTATTTATGTAGCGCCACTTCACAACACGTCATCTCAAGGCTCTTCACAAAGTCAATTCAATCGAATCAGACAGATTTCAAGTCAGGTTTGCTGTTGCTATCAAATTATAATTTTTTTCTGTTATTTGTTTCTGTGCCGGTCCGTTGTGGTGAAGAGAGAGCTGAGCCGAAAAGCAAAACTCTTGATTTACCGGTCGGTCTACATTCCTACCCTCACCTATGGCCATGAACTTTGGGTCATGACCGAAAGAACAAAATCCCGGATACAAGCGGCTGAAATGAGCTTCTTTTGTAGGGTGGCCGGGCACTCCCTTAGAGATAGGGTGAGGAGCTCGGCCATTCGGGAGGGGCTTGAAGTAGAGCCACTGCTCCTCCACATCGAGAGGAGCCAGTTGAGGTGGCTCGGGCATCTATACTGGATGCCTCCTGGAAGCCTTCCTTGGGAGGTGTTCCAGGCACGTCCCACCGGGAGGAGGCCCAGGGGACGGCCCAGGACTCGCTGGAGGGACTATGTCTCTCGGCTGGCCTGGGAACGTCTTGGGCTCCCCCCGGAGGAGCTGGAAGAGGTGTCTAGGGAGAGGGACGTCTGGGTGTCTCTGCTGAGTCTGCTGCCCCTGCGACCCGCTCCCAGATAATGCGGAAGACGACGAGTACAAATACGAGTATTTGTTTCTATAGAAAGTATGCCTTGGATAGATGGAGTCATTGATGGAGCGGTTGCTGCTATTAACCTTATATGCTCTTTGTTTTTTTTTCCCATAGAAAGTGTTACTGTTTCAGTGCATCTGTCTTTAGCCGTGTCTCCTTTCTGGATAGATCTACTGAATGAATAACTGCTGTCCTTAACCAAGTATGTTTTTATTCCCGACAGCTGGCTCAGTATTTCTTTGAGTACCTGTGTTTCTTTCCTGGATGGAGTCACTGATGTAACCTTTGCTGCAACATAATTTGTGTGCTTTGTTCCCCTTTCCCATAGAAAGTAGCCCTTTCATAGACTGAGTCATTGATAGAGAATTTGTTGCTTCTAACTTTGCCAACTCTTTGTATTTCTGTCCCACAGAAATTACTTTTTTGCTGAGCCTTCTTCCAGATGGATTATCTGGTGAAGCAGCTCTGCCATTAACTCTGTGCTCTATCTACGTTTTTTTATTATTTCCCACAGAAACACAGAAAGTACTCCTGGCTCAATGCTTCTGTGTTAAGCTGTGTGTCTTTATTCTGCCACTATTTATACCAAATACCCCCTGTTTAGTGCTTCCCTGTGTAGTGTCAGTGTCAGTTTCATGGACAGAGTCATTGGCAGAGGTATTGTTGTCATTAACTTTATGTACTTTTTGTATTTCTTTCTCATAGAAAGTACTAGTAATTCAGTGCTTCTGTGATTGTTATGTTTGGATGAAGCCTTTAAAGGAGCAACTGCTACCATTACCTCAAAGTTAAGAACTTGATACAAGCTGCTGGACTTCCTTAGATAGACAGGTTGATCAACTGGCATAAACCGTTTGATAAAATTAATAGGTTTATTTTAATTTGAGTTCATTATTGTGACTGTATTAAAACGAATTTGATGGATTTGAATGGAATCTGTATAATTAGACATGAATTGGACCTCTTAGTCTTGTAAATGCCTTCAGATGACATTTGCTTTAAAAAGGCATTGTCTAAGTAAACTGAACTGAACTGAATTGAATGACTTAGCAATTAAACTATTTTCAGAGTCATGGATGGAGATGGAGTGACTCTTGCTAATAACATCCTGATGTTTTTTTGAGAAATGTCCACTGACAACCTTTAATCATCTGCGCTGTAGTGATGCCTGCCTCCACCCTGATCATCTTGACCCACATTTTGATGCCATGGAGGTATACTAATTATAATTTTCCACTTTAAAATGGGACACTCCGCTAACCACCTGACATGCCTGTGGCTGTCATAGATTCCTTTTTTACAAAATGACTTGAGGCAGTTCCAGTATGCTGAGTAACTAGTAATTTAGCGTGCCAAAAGTGTTGACAGGTATAACAACTTTTGAATGACTATTCAGAAAATTGAAAAAGGGTCTGAATGTAAATGTTGAATCCATTAAAGATGACATAATTGGAAGGTGTGACAGCAAAGCTGTCAGCACACTGTTTCCTATCTTACCATGTATGTTTGTTTATCTAAAACAGAGTTTTACATGAAGAATTTAAGTACATTTTGGTAAACGCCAAACAGTCCAAAGCCTATGAATGTTTGAATAGTTTGAATAGTGCCAGTGTATTGGGATGAAGGATGTAGAATTATGTATGATACTGTGTAAGGACAAAGTGAGTTACTTTTGGGGTTTTTTCATACTTAAATGGTCCCCTGACCATCTTGGGATGAATGTTCAATGCTCTATACACAATCTGAGTTCCCCCAAGTAGTCAAAGAATTATTAGTGTAATCATTTAGATGACATAGTTATCCCCCCTACCGCGTCAACCACCAAGCTTTTATAATGTGAAGATCAGTTAGTCTTCTTCAGTGGAGATTTTGTGTTGCATAGTGCAGCATGAGATTAGGTGATAATGTTAATGGGTCGTTGTTGCGATATTTGAGTAGCATTTTAGTATATTCTGTAGCAGTGACCTCTTAGCAAAAAGACGTGAGATATAGGTCTAGGTTTGGTGTCTGATAAAGTGGTCTGCTGGGCTGTGAAGCTTGTTTGACTGAAAATTTTCATCTGTACTACTCTGCAAGGGTCCGTTAGGTACTCCTACAGGTTTGCATGATTATATGTAAAACGCACGCCCACAAATGACTTGTCAAAAACAAAACTATCAAAGATGTCAAAAAAACACCAAGAACAGTTGTCTCAAAGCAAAGAAAAGATTGCAGTGTAGCTGATCCAGAAACAACTCATTTCAAGATGGTAGCCAGGGAGTTTTTAGAAGTTCTGCACCTAGCGGCCACCAGTGGCATTGCAATTAAAGCAAATCCTTTTTGAGCTTCACCCTACAAGCAATGTAGTATTTTATTGAATTAAAGCACAAACAGCAACTAAATAAATTAACAATAGAAGGATAGTTAAACATCTGACTTGATGTATCAGAAGAAACTGTTTGGACAGGATTAATATTAGGTTTGGAAGAAAAATAACGCTTGTTGTTTACTCTGGAAAATAAGCAGGGATAAGACAGATATCAGGTAGCAAGTTTGGTCTGGAGATCAGACACCAAGAGAAAAAGGAAAAGTAGGCAGGCTCTCATTGAAGCATCTGAAAGATCTTAATGAGGTATACAGTGAATTAAAAAACGTATTCATAACACATGAACTTTTCCATATCTTGAGTTACAACCCAAAACTTCAGTATATTCTAATATGATTTTATGTGATAGACCAATACAAAGCAGTGCATAACTGTGAAGCAGAAACATGAATAAGAGATGTTTTTCAATTTTGTTTTACAAATAAAAATCTAAAGAATGTGACCTGTATTTGTATTCAGCCTCCTTTTTTCTGATACCCCTAAATAAAATCCAGTGCAACCAATATAAGCAGAGTTTGAATAAGAAATAATGTCCCAAGCTTTGAACATCTAATGGAGCACTGTTTAATCCAGCTGGAAAACCAACAAATGACTGTCCCCTTAAACTTACAGGGAGATTGAGGAGAGCATTTATCAAAGAAGAAGAAGCCAAGATGCCTATGTTAACTTTGGAGGAGCTGCATAGATCCACAGCTCATGATAACGTGTTTGAACAGGATGAAATAAGTCATGAAGTCCAGAAATCTTTACTTTATGGAACAGAGGCATGAAGAAAGACATAGAAAGTCTTATCTGCTCTGCTTTTTAAGCCAGTAGGTGACACATTAAATGATTCTCCAGGCTGATCACACCAAAGTTTAACCTTTTGGGCCTTTTCATGCAAAGGAAACTGTGGCACAAATGCTGGTGGCAGCATCATGTTGTGGGATGCTCCTGTACTGTGGGGACAATGCAGCTGATCAGACAGTTTGGAGATATCTTTCATATTTTCATTTGTAAATCATTTCAAAATAGCACAAAATGTTTTCCTTCCACTTAATAATTTGACTTTACTTTCTGCTTCTCCATAACATTAAAATTTGTTCCCGCTTTGAAAACACTGTGTCCATTCATGGGATCTGATCATGTGTGAAATGCATGACAACATCCTACAAACACGATGGAAAATACTTTTCGCCTAGACTCACCGCCTTAAGTTGCGTAATCAAACACGGATATGTCCAGTCATTTTGTCAAAACGATCACATAGTTTTGTAAAAGCAGCTTTCCTGGAAGGATTGCATTTATTTGAAAAAACAACACAATGGAAATGTGTTTTAGTATACTTCATTCTCAGGAAGACTCCTTTAACAGAGAAAATAAAGCTGCTTTTATAAGTATGGAGGTCACGCAAAGGCTCTAAAACATTTCCAGAGATAAGAAAGTACTAGACTGTAAGATTAAAGAAGCATCTCCTTTGGTAAATAAGCCACAACTCAAATGTAAAGAAAGTTCTCCTCATTCGGTTGTGCCTTTATGGTCCAGTTTAGCTTTATGTCCCTGTGTCAACACTGAGGAATCAGATTTACTGATTCTGATAGAAATTGAAGTGAGCTTCAGTGGACAGCAAACATAGAAATCTGATAAGTTTTCCCTTTACATGTTGCCGATCAGAATGTGGGTATGTCGACATTTTAAAAGTGAGCTTGCCTGATAAAATACTCAAAGAAGAGATAAATAGATGTGATAGGTTCCTTTTAATTAAAGATTGGTCCTGGAGGTGAAGCACACATATATACAGGGGTTGGACAATGAAACTGAAACACCTGTCATTTTAGTGTGGGAGGTTTCATGGCTAAATTGGACCAGCCTGGCAGCCAGTCTTCATTGATTGCACATTGCACCAGTAAGAGCAGAGTGTGAAGGTTCAATTAGCAGGGTAAGAGCACAGTTTTGCTCAAAATATTGAAATGCACACAACATTATGGGTGACATACCAGAGTTCAAAAGAGGACAAATTGTTGGTGCACGTCTTGCTGGCGCATCTGTGACCAAGACAGCAAGTCTTTGTGATGTATCAAGAGCCACGGTATCCAGGGTAATGTCAGCATACCACCAAGAAGGACGAACCACATCCAACAGGATTAACTGTGGACGCAAGAGGAAGCTGTCTGAAAGGGATGTTCAGGTGCTAACCCGGATTGTATCCAAAAAACATAAAACCACGGCTGCCCAAATCACAGCAGAATTAAAGGTGCACCTCAACTCTCCTGTTTCCACCAGAACTGTCCGTCGGGAGCTCCACAGGGTCAATATACACGGCCGGGCCGCTATAGCCAAACCTTTGGTCACTCAGGCCAATGCCAAACGTTGGTTTCAATGGTGCAAGGAGCGCAAATCTTGGGCTGTGGACAATGTGAAACATGTATTGTTCTCTGATGAGTCCACCTTTACTGTTTTCCCCACATCTGGGAGAGTTACGGTGTGGAGAAGCCCCAAAGAAGCGTACCACCCAGACTGTTGCATGCCCAGAGTGAAGCATAGGGATGGATCAGTGATGGTTTGGGCTGCCATATCATGGCATTCCCTTGGCCCAATACTTGTGCTAGATGGACGCGTCACTGCCAAGAACTACCGGACCATTCTTGAGGACCATGTGCATCCAATGGTTCAAACCTTGTATCCTGAAGGCGGTGCCGTGTATCAGGATGACAATGCACCAATACACACAGCAAGACTGGTGAAAGATTGGTTTGATGAACATGAAAGTGAAGTTGAACATCTCCCATGGCCTGCACAGTCACCAGATCTAAATATTATTGAGCCACTTTGGGGTGTTTTGGAGGAGCGAGTCAGGAAACATTTTCCTCCACCAGTATGACGTAGTGACCTGACCACTATCCTGCAAGAAGAATGGCTTAAAATCCCTCTGACCACTGTGCAGGACTTGTATATGTCATTCCCAAGACGAATTGACGCTGTATTGGCCGCAAAAGGAGACCCTACACCATACTAATAAATTATTGTGGTCTAAAACCAGGTGTTTCAGTTTCATTGTCCAACCCCTGCATATACACATATAACCAGCCCTACTCCCCCTGCATGTGGGAATCAAGAACGGATAGGTGGATGGATGGTTTGATCCAATACTGATCAATAAGGGGCTGCAGCATCCCCTTGTGGTGACATAAGGAAATAGCAACCTAAACTTGTTCAGAAGCAAGTGTTCATTTTGCTCATGAAAAATAAAGCAGTGGGAAATATTACATTTCCATGAATAAAATAAAATTATTTGAGCTGTAGCACAGTTAGGGTTAGGGTGAAAACAAAAAAGCTTCAACAAGCAAACAGACAAATCTAGTAGAAGACTGTTTTAACTATTGTCACACTTGTTTGATTTTTCTTATAATGTAACCTCAGACAATTTCTCTACTTTTTTATTTCCCTACTTGTATTTTATTGTATTGTATAGTAAATCGTGTAAATAGTTTTGGGAAAAAAAATGCAAAGTCGTTGTTAAACAGTATCTTGCGGTGGGGATATATAGGTTTAAACTTAAACCTGCTGCATTTCAAACTTCTTAGAAGAACATGTAACATGTGAAACAAGACAGGTGCAAGCTGCTTTGCCATTACTGATTGCTGATTGGCTGGCTCAGCTTTGTTTACGTTTCTCCGAGGACCCTGCAAAAGACAACCGTCCTCTCTGATTGGACGAACTTCTCCTCCAATCAGTGGAGAGAGTCGTTTAAACCCAGATGAAATGAGTATACTGCTTTCTTTGTCTGAAATGAACTAAACAGTGTTGTAGTTTATTGTTGTGTATTATTACTTTATTTTGCAGCTGAATACCTTGTTACAGGTCTAGTTTTATACACAGTGACAAAACCTTAAGCGCCTCTTTGTAAAAGTATTTTTAAAAGTCTACTTTTAGGGGATCCTTTTCTTTAGAAATTACAACTCACTACTTTTACTTTAATTTAGAGATTTATAATGTGTTTAATAGACAAATGTCTTCTCTAAGACCTGATGGTGTTTTTTCGCAGATGCCTCCTGCATCACACTTGGTCACCAAATGGAGAATAAGCGGTTTTTCTTCTGTTGCTTTTTGTGGGATCCCTTGAGATAAAGTCGCAGCGAGGTTGCTTTGCCTTTACTAGTCGCTGATTGGTTGGCGTCTGTAGGGGACTGGGCCTGACTGCCCGCTAGACTCCTTCAAAGTTACCCTCTGCTCTGTGATTGGACAACCATAAGACTTCTCCTCCAATCAGAGAAGCGACTCGTTTATTATGACCCAGGCAACCTTGTACTGAGCTCGGCCCTGATTTAATCTATTTTGTTTCCTGGTGTTTTTATTTTATTTTATTTTATTCATTCGCAACATTTGTACAGTAGTGCAAAAGTACATTTGTGTACCTATGAAATTTGGGCTTTACCACAACTAACTAAAGAAAAATAAAAGCGAAAAATATAGTACAGGGGTCTGCTTATGAGATAAAAATGACATTTTCCAAGTTTAATTAAATTAAGTTTTTTACATTATTACAGAAGGGAATATTTTTACTCCATTTCATCTTGTGAACATAATGTTTTGCTAGAAAAATAATAATAATAAGACTGATTATATATATTTCTTTCTAAACAAAAGGTGGAATTGTAAAAGACAAGCAATATTTAAAATTTTGAAAATACAATATTCTTTACAATTTTCTTTGTATGGAAACTTTGCAAATCCGACCAAAATATTTCAACATGAGATCATTCCTCAAATAAACGTTCAATACTTAATTATACAATACATAATAGAAAGCGCATGTATAAAATCATACAGTGTACATATAAAACAGCAGAAACAACATAGTGAATAAAAATATACAAAAAACAAATAGATGATACAACAAGCAGCATTTTTTTTAACAAATAAGGCACTTAAATATTTCTGCCCCAAAAACGGCAGCGATATCCGACAGTAACAGACACCATGTTTCCCACACAGACGTTAAATGTTTTGAACACGTAATAATTGGAGATGTTTTCACAGATAACTTGTTAGGTTTTTCTTCAGAAAACAAAACTCATGTGTTCACAGAGGAGTGGAGAACATGATTGATTTTAGAAACAGACGCGTACGCATGCGTAGCCGCATCATACCCTGCCTTAGTTATTGTAAAACGAAGGCTAACAGAGGCTAACAACAGTGATAATTATTAAAATGGTTTGGTTTAATTCATCTCTGAAGCAGATTCCAGCAAAAGGACATTAAACAATCTCATTTGTGCTGATTCTTAAAATTGACTAACACGAGGTCACGAGGAAGGAAAACCCTCCATTTACCACTTTTACATTCACAGAGAGACACTGAAGACAGTGTCTGTACTTTTTACTGTCAGTCTACCAACACAATATATAGTTTATGTAATAAAGCACAGAAAGGTGCCTTTTTAGGGCAGTTTATGTTTGAGGAAAACCTGAAGGTGGTGCTGGACCATAAGGATCTGCAGAAGCCTTTCTCAGTCTTAGAGAGTTGTGGATATTTTTTTATGAACTGATTTTAAAGTAACCTTTGGTCACAAAAACAGACGACCCTGCTTCTCCTCTGGTGGAGACCCTTTCTGCATAATTTCACAGTGTGAACTGGGTTTTGTGTGATCATATCTGAGTAGAACGCCCTTGTGGATCTCAGAGGATAAACTCTGGTTCTATCATCAGAGAGGTCACGTGAAGCCTCAGATATTCAGTCCCTTGTGCTTCAGAACTTCAGGACTGGGATCCTCTCTGGCTGTATCCGTGCTCCATATCACTTCTTCTCCTCCCCAACTCTCTCCCTTCTCTTTCCTCCTCTCCTCCTCCTCTTGCTGATCTCCTGCTGCTCTCTCGAACCGCTTCCTGGCGCTCTCCACTTTGCTGCTCCGTCTCCTCTCTCCTCCTCGTGTTCCTCGCTGTGGTGGCTCTTCTTGTTCTCCCTCTGAGGCTCTCCTTCTGTGTGGCTTTGATGTAAATCTTTCTTCCAGGGATGATCCTCTTTCCATCACCTTGACTAATCCTTCCTTCATCCTCCCTGCTCCTCCTCTCAGTTTTCCTCTCGGATTTCTCCTCCTCTCCATGTGGACTGAAACGTTTGTCTATTTCAGAACAACCTGATCCGATTGTTGTTTCTTTCTTCTCCTTTTCAGCCTTAATTTGGTTTTCTGGTATTTTATTTGTTTCTGCTTTAGGCTTTTTGAAGTTTTTCTCAGGTTTCTTTTCTTTTCCAGCTGTCGTCTGATTCTCTGTTTCTTACTCTTTCTTGCTTCCTTTCTCAAATTGTTCTTTTAAAACTTCTTTCACTGTTTTCACGCTCATTTCATTTACCTTTTTCTTCTCAGATTTGGACTCAGACATCTTCTCGCCTTTGTCTTTTTCCTCCTTTTCCTCGACTTCTCCTTTTTCCTTTATGCTCTTCTCATCCTTTTTCTCCTTTATTTTGAAGATGTCCAACAGTGTCTCTTTGCTCTTCTTCAGCTCCAAGTCCTCCTTCTTGTCCTCTTTTTTGTCCAGTTTCTCTTCAAGGAAGTCGATCTCCTGCTCCAGCTCTGCCAGCTTCTTCGGGTCGGACTCCAACTCGTCCTCCACCTCCACCTCAACCTCCTGGATCTCCTCGTACTCCTCCACCTCGATGCCGTCCATGGTCTTCTGCAGTTGCGTCTTCACCTTGTTCAGCTCCAGCAGACCGTCCTGAAGGTCCTTGCACACCTGCCTGATCTTACCAGCGAACTTGGTTTTGGCTCCCTTGCGGAGCTCGTGGGAGTCTTTGGCGAGGAAGAAAACGTCCAGGGCCAGGAAGAGGGCGGACATGACGCCCGTGGTGATGCTGATTGCCTGGGCGGCTTTAGCGGCACCACCAGCGGCGCCCAAAACCTGCACGGTGCTGATGAGCTTATCGGTGTTGATCATCAGGGCTTTTCCAGCTCGGCCTCCCTCTTTCATCACATGCTTAATGTTGTGGCTCAGAGCCTTCTTGGCAGCACTTTGGGAGTATTTCTCAAAATCCCACTCCTGCAGGGTGTCCATGCCTTCCTGTAACGAGAAGGACCAAAACCAGGTAATTGATGACGTAAGATTTTACACAGCTAGAATATACTGCGTTTACTGCTGAATATGCGTGCAAAAGCTGTGAGCTGAGGTGCTGAAGGAGCTGAACTGATGCAGAAACACTTATTGAAAAGCAGAAATTGGGAAAAATAATGGATGAGCAAAAGAAATAAAGCAGAAGCTGAAATCAGAGCAGACGGGCTGTCTGAACATGATCTGTTTTAGGGTGGCTGAGTCTCTTCAACGCAAGCAATAATAATCAATAATAACAATCATCTGTCAACGTCAACATTTCTAGTCGCCCCTGGTTCTCGTTCGGCTCCGTCTGAGCTACCGCTTCAAAACAGAACATGGTGGGTAAAGCAACTGATTCACTTTCCAATGAGCTGCATTAAAAGTTCTCAAAGACCAGATGGTTTAAAGTATGGATGTACTGCAAGGTGGGCAAAGAGAAGAGGTGGTGTGGTTGCGAACCCCAGCAACCAAACTGCTGAGGAGAAGACACTCAGGGGTTAATGACGAGTCAGACCCCATAAGTTGATTTATGCTGCTGAACGAACTGCTGTCTGTTGTGTTGTGCTCAGGTTCGGTCGACTAACTCGGAGCCTGAGTGTGTTATTGTGCAGACGTCGTGCAGAATCAATTTTACTTTGTCCCTTTTTTAATCATATTTAATTGTGTAGATGTTGTTCAATTTAAGCCAGACACACTAAATAAAACTGTCTCTATTATAACATTTTAAGTAAAGGGTTTAACAGGAACATCGTTCTTCCATCAGAGTTTAACTCAAGAATGACCAAAGGCTGTTTTTGTTTCTAGTTTAATCTTCATTTCTTGGATCCTAAATACTCAAACTTTATTATTTTTACATAAATGTAAAATAAGGAATCTATTTTTTTTCTTTACACACAATTAATACTTTAAAGTTGAACTCTATGTTTATATTTTATTTTGGTGCAATCAATGGGAAAGATTGTTCTATTAATTCATGAATTTATATCCATTTCCAACAATCAGCTGACAGGAAGACACACGTCAGCTCGGTTGCCATGGGTTACTGGATCAAATCCCTTGGCATACGGTACGGTGTACGCCAAACCGAAATCTTCCAGCTTTCCTTTAAATCAGATTTTCTCATGAATGTTTAAATTAGTCCTGATCATTAATTTTCTGGAGGTCTCACAAAGTTTTCCAATAAACTTTGGCTGCTTGTTGTAGTTTTTTCTCACCAGTAACTGTCATTTTTCAGAGGAATGGATTTCATGTTGTTACTGTTACAATAAAAGTATTTCCTCACCTGCACAAACTCCATGCATTTCCTAATGTCTTGGATCTCCTCCTGGTAGCCCTGGATCATCTTCTCTACCTTCTTACGGTCCATGTTGGAGTGCACAGTGTCAGTGATGTTGGCTGTCGCCGACGTGATGCTGCCAGCCGTCGCCACGCTGATCCCCACCGCAGTGACGATGATCGACGCTCCGAATGTGAATGGGGCCAGAATCAGGCCGGTAATTGTTGCCACACTGCCTGCCACGCTGGCCACGCCTCCGCCCACAGCGGCCGACACCGTCTTCTTGTGGAATTCATCTGCAGCATCAGCCACAGAGAGCAGTTCCAGGATGCGCTGCTGCAAGGACGCCCCCCGCTGGTTGAAAAGATACACGAAAAGGCGGGCTGCCATGTAGACTCGATCGGCTGCCTGCTCCATTGCCCTGTAGAAGCACAGATAAAAAAAACTCAGTGGATTTATGGCTCTGACCTCTGTAGATGTTTCTACAGAGGTCAGATTTTCTCTATTAAACCTGCTAAACAAACGAGTATAAAAAACAAATGTATGTATGCTGTTGACTTTGAATCTGTCTGCGATTGAACTTTACATTTCAGTATTTAAACGGAATCGGTTTGTTTTGTGAAGGACTTTTAGACAACATTTCTTGTGAATCGGCTCAGTTTAAATAAACTGAATTTAATTGAATAAATGGACATAGTCATTTATAGCTGAATGGACAGATGGACACATGCATGGATGAATAAATGGATAGATAAAAGCAAGCATGCATGGACGGACAGATGAATGAATGGACGCAAGGATGCATACATGAATGTATGAGGATGCATGCATTGATGGGTGGATGGATCGATCCAGGCAAGATGGATGGACAAATGCATGGGTGGATGGATGAATGGATAAATAAACAGATGCATGGATGAATAAACGGACAGATGGAGAGATGAAAGAAAGCGTGCATGCATGGACAGATACATGCATCGATGGAAGGATGGACCAATCCATGCATGGGTGGATGGACAGATGGATGCATGGATGGATGAATGAATGCAACATTTAGACAATGGGAAAAGGATTAAAGTCTGGAAATAGAATAGAATAAAATATCTATTCTATTATAAATGCCATTCTCTATGGGAAAATCCTTTGAAGTACTTACATTTGCTCACCCTCCTCCTGGAAATCTGAGCTCTCGTTCCACTCGGTCCAACCTGGAAGCCAGCAGCAAAAATCCAATAGTCAGAGAAAAAGAAATTAATATAAACCAAGTTTAGGTTAAAATCTAAAACAATAACAGTTTGAAAGCAACCTTTCACTGAGTTCCACCACTCCATCAGCTCATTGTTCTCCTGAAAACACAGATCCTTGTTAATCAAAAGACCATTCATATCAACAAACTCATAACCTTTTTACCAGTCATGTTATAAATCCACCTGCTCAGCCTGGGCTGGGTTTTCTTCAGTCTGATATGCTACCATCTCCACAGGCTCCACCAACACCGTGCTCTCCTGAAAAACAAACAGCCGAAGTGTTTTGTTCTGTTTTGTTAAGTCAGAAACACACACTTTTGTTTAATACAAATAACAGGTATTATGCCATAAAATGTAAGGCCACAGCCCAAAAGAGTTTTCATAAACAGGATTTAATAATAAATAGAAATAAAACTCAGCAGGGAACAACTTTAAAGCAATGCTTACTAGCACACTGGAACATGCTTTTTTCTCCGTTCTCCAGTTTAAAACCTGGAAAACGTCTGAATTTTACAGACCGATAATAAGATAACAGGATTTAAGCACTAAAAACGTGACTTTTATTCAGATGAACGGTGATGCATCACTTTTAAAGGTTTATATTCATTTTGTTGCATTTTGAAACCAGAATTTCAGCTGGATCAGTCCCTGTAAAGATCTGTAACTTCAACATCCTTCAGAAGATATCTGAGAAGATAGTTTATTAAGAAACTGATAATTATTAAAAGTGCCTGTACACTAATTGAAAACATCCTTACTGTTTAATCCTTAATTTGTTGTAATAAAATGCTGAATAAACAAAAAATCTTTTAAGGCAAAGGCTTAGGATCTGAAGTCAGGCTTTGATGATTGCTTATAAATATTATTAAGATAAAAAAATAAGTAAATAAATGATTTAAGAAGGACGTCCCTCTAACCTCTAGTGTGTTCAGGTCTTCCATCTCAACGCTCTCCTCAATCAGAAGCATCTTACTGGATCTCTGTATAGTTAAATGTTTAATAACATGTTAAACACATTAGGTTTCTCTGAGTAATGTCACCAGTCGGTTTTTGTCCGTCTTCGTCTCTTATGTGAACTATAAAAATAGATTAATTGTGTAAATCCCCAACACAGCAGGAATTACCTCTTTGGACGTTTTGGGAAGAGTTTTCTTGACTCGGAACGACACAACCTGACACGAAAATAAAGAGATTAGACATTAAAACTTGAAGCTAAACTGTTCAATCTAGAGAAAATTCACTGAATTACTGGAATATCACTACTATGAGTGTATAAGGAACTCCTAGCACTATTTGTCATGTTGCAAATTGTTAATGACAAGGTAAAAATAACTTGCGCTTCTTTTCTTCTTTATGGTTCTTTTGCTACTCAGCCCTCGTCCTGTAGGTGGCGGAGTGTCTTCACCTTCCTACAAACCAACAAAGAAGATATGAAACAAGCTGTCCAGCACATAACACTGCTAAACTTTTATTTTTATCCAGTATGTTAATTTATATAATATGAATTGATTTGTTTAATATATTCTTTAATAGAATCAAAATTGAATGTCAAATTTCTGTACAGATTCATCTTAATAAATTAGACTGTTATCAAAGTCATTTCAAAACCTGAGTCTCTTATGTAGATTCATTTCACACAGTTATAAACTGTATTTCACATCATACTTATGTTAGTTTGATAATTAATGTTTACAGCTAATAAAAACCCAGAATTCTGTTTCCCAGACAATAAAAAATATTGCCTAAGATCAATGACAGAAGATTTTAATACAAAATTGTGGACTGACTGTATGTCAAGTGCACTTGATACTTGGTGGGGGCTCCTTTTGCATGAATTACTGCATCAATGTGGCGTGGCACGGAGGAGATCCGTGCATTGGTGTAAAGGTCAACCAAGCACAGTAACACCATGGTCATTGAACCAGCTTTTGATACCTTTGGCAGTGTGGGCTGGTACCAAGTCCTGCTGGAAAATTAAATAAGCATCTCCATAAAGCTTGTTAGCAGAAGGAAGAGTGAGGTGCTCTAAAATGTCCTGGTAGATAGTTGCATTGACTGTGGACTTCAGAAAACCCAGTGGACCAACACCAGCAGATGACATGGCACCCAAATCCTCATTAACTGTGGAAACTTCCCTCTGGATCTCATGCCCCTTGGTCTCTGTGCCTCTCCACTGTTCCTCCAGACTCTGGGACCTTGATTTCTGAATAAAATGCAACATCTACTTTAATCGGAAGAGAGGACTTTGGACCACTGTCCAGTCCATATTCTACTCAGCCTAGGTAAGACACATTTAAAAAATTGTCTCAGGGGCGCGGCACTGATGGTGTAGGGGTTAGCGTGTGACCACATATAGAGGCTATAGTCCTTGAAGCGGCCGTCCCGGGTTTGAGTCCCGGACCTGGCGACCTTTGCCGAATGTCTCCCCTTCTCTTTGCCTCTCCTTCCTGTCTGCCTACTATCAAAAATAAAGGCCTCTATTGCCGAAACAATTCTAAAAAAAAAAATTAAAAAATGTCTCAGGTTCAGAAGTGGCTTACCACTCCAGTAATAGGACAGTTGTAGCTAATGTCCAGGATGCATCTGTGTTTGGTGGCTCTTGAAGCGCAGACTCCAGCCGCAGAAGACGCCTTCCAAATCACCCCAAAACTCTTAAATGTGCTTTATCTTCACAAAAAATGTGGTTGACATATTGCTTGTCCTTCCACTCAACTTACCAGTAATATACATATTATGGCTCCTTTAGCAAAGACCTTTTGTGGCTTACCCTCCCTGTGGAGGGTGTCCATGACTTTCCCCTAGACAGCTGTTAGGTCAGAAGTCCTCCTCATGATTTTGTCGTTTACAACATAGCATTTTTGTATCAAAAAATACAAAAACAAATTTTTTACCAATCAACGCTCTGTGTGGAATAAATTTAATTAATTAATTAACTTAGATGGACCTGAACAAAAATTTTCACAATTTCATTTAAAGAACTAGTTTTAAATCAAATGACTGAATGGTGAGCAGCAGTAGCAGAGATGTTTATAGTTTTCATGTTCTGCCTCCAATTTCCCCACCAAAATGAAAGCTACCTTCAGAAGATAAAAGAATTAGATGCGGATCAGAGCTGATCCCACTGTTTGTACCTGCTGCTCCAAATGTTTAGGTGTCCGTCTCAACATCCCGGAAAACCCGACTCTTTTCTCCTGCTTTAAAAACAATATTAATTTGATTTCATAGAAGCCAAAAGTGTCGAGACATAAAGATCAAATGAGATCTGTAGGACCTACCTTTGTGCTACTGGAATTATCAGAAAGATTATCTATGCTGGCTGAGACAAACTGAAATGATAAACACAACATTTTAAGTTCATATCTACATATTTGGGAGAATTCAGTTAATGAACAACCTTAAAATAAGCTTTTCATCAAAAAGATCTGAAAACACACGGCATGTGAGTTATAATATTTGCATTATAACTCAGTTAGACCCTTAGGTCTGAACAGTATAAGAAAAAAAAAGCTACTTTTTGCTTTGCAGATCATATTTTTAGTCCTATGATGCAAAAATATTTGAACTCCAAGTGCAGAAATGACCAAATAAAGATTATAAACATTTCCTGGCAGCATATTAGTATGTAATGATTTTAAAATGGTTTAGTGCATTAGGTTTGGATTGCTCATGACCTTTCCGGCCTCTGTGAGGCTGTCCCAGCTGGCTGACAGCTCCTTAGAGTCGCTCAGGGGATCCTGGAAGAGAAAATCATTTCAACGGTGACTTGCCACATCTCCTTGGAGTCGCCATAATCCAACTAAGATTTGGATGAATGTTTTGAGTTCATTCTTCTTTTATTTGTTGTGCAAAATCTATAGACACAGCTTCAGGAACAAAAAGAGCCAAATAAACCATCAACCTGATGCTGACAGTCAAAATATTTGAGTTTGATCAAAACCAAATAAAATACTGTCATAAATAGAAAACTGCTGAGTAATGGGCTCTTTCTGAAGCTTCTGGAAAGTATAGGCTAACTTTGGACGAGCTGGATTTTTTTCATTTTCTACAGAGCCGAGGGGCAATCAAAGAAGAAAAGCAGGAAAAATAAATATGTTGACAATCAGAGATGGAAAATTGCTCCCAGATGATTTTATGTAGTATTTTGTAAATCCTCTTGATGAATTAAATGATTTCATTACCTGAGTCACAACAGAGCGCGGAGATGGTTTGGGCGACATTTTAAAGATTCCTGCTAGTCCTCCTGTTTTCTCCTGTAACAAATAATCCCATAAAAACTAAATCATATTTTTGAAATAAAATAAAATCTGAAATTTAGCCAAAATTTAAATTTCTATGAGCAAAAATTGTACCTTTGTTGCTTTTGGCTCCAACAGATATTCAGAGCTCCCAAATAGCGTTGAGCCTGTCGCAGGCGAACCCTGAAGGCAGAACGGAAATAAAAAACCTAAAGAAAACGGTTTAAATATAACAGAAACACAAATATTCTGCAAAGCTTTTATTGTACCTCATCTGCAGGCTTAGGAGTTCTCTTAAACGTGCTGCTGAAAATATTTTTGTCCTAAAAATGGATAAAACCACAAGCTACATTTTCTAAAAGTAAACATTTCAATCAGATCAGTGTGCAGAAGGTCTTATGTAAGAGGTGGGATTAAGAGAAACTCATGAATTTGCTTTCACTGGACTTTAATGCTTTTAAAGGGTTTAAGGAAGATGAAGAGCAGCTGCTTGTCTGGCTCAGAGTGTAAAACTGATGATTTATTTTAATTTTATTTTACAGACCACTAACCTCATCAAACAGGTTGTCAAAGCTGGACCATCTTTTAAATTTTTCAGCCAGACCTTTTTTCTTCTGTAAACACACAAATATTGTTGATGAGAAAAGATTTTCTTCGTCAGGCCTGTCATGATATGGCGCCGTTTATACCCACCCTTCGAAGCTGACATGATTTTAGAAAGCTTTACTGTTAGTGGTCGCATAAGGTGAAAGGAAGCAGGAGCAGCCTTAGCGCATGCGCTACAGCCGACATAAAACCCACACGGAGTGAGCCCAGATGTCAGTCAAAAGGCCGATACACTAATAAAAAATTAGCATATCGGCCTAAATTTCAGCCTAGCGGCGACAATTTTCAGCGCTGGCGAGAACCCTGTTCACATTTGAAATATTTGTACATTTATTTTAGGATTTAAACACTAAGAGCGGCTAAAACTATTTCTAAACATTCATTCTTTTACTTTAGATGTTTGTATTTGTGATTTATCCTTAGTGGTCGTATTTCTCTATATATGTTTAGCTCCATCCACCCTCCCATCATCTCTGTCCGGCTTCCAAGTCGCTGCTGATGAAAGCCATCCCCACAGCATGACGCTGCCACCACCAACGATCTCTCCTCTGATTGGCCTGTTTGATCTGTCAGATTGGACTTGTCCCTTTGTTCTATTGTAAATGTATGCTCTTAAATTTTGAAAGAATGTATTACCCTCATCTGTTCTAATTGGCTGACTTGAATCCAATCAGTTTGAAAAAGTAAGTAATCAGACAGAAAAAATATTAGGTTATGTTCATATTGAGCTATTTTCAAAACTAAAATAAATAAAAAAAATCTGTGAAAATATATAATGTATATTCATATTCATGTTGATGAAACCAGCCACAGCTCAGACAGAAACTGAAAGACAAGAAGTGGTTTCGTGCAAAGAAGAAGAACAAACCTTTGGGCTGGTTGTGTCAGTCAGGTTCTCACTGCTGGCCCATAACTGGCTTTCAGGGTCCCTGTCCTGTACTCAGAAGCAGAAAACAGTAAAAAAAAAAAAACAGGTAACAGGATTTTGTTTCATATCTGATGCTGCCACTGTACCATCTCTGTTTTAGAGCCCTCTGCTGCTGGCTTTTGTGTTTTCTTAAACATGTTGCTGAAAATGTTTGTTTCCTACAAATGACATTGAAAGTCAGTAAATGTTGATGATATGTGGGAAATGAAGTTTGGTTTTATCATACAGACCTTGTTATTCTCAGCCCGGTCTTCGCTGCTATCTAACAGCTCTCTCTGAGTCTCTCTGTCCTGAAACAGAACCTCAACTCTAAGTTTTAAATGCTTCAAACTGTGATAAAGTTTAGAGATGTTTCTACATGATGGGCAACAACTGCTTATTGGTATCTCAGTCTTATCTCCTTTGGGATTCTTTTTGAGGAATCCACTGAACAAACCTCCACCTCTCTTCTGATAAAATTTTTAAATAAAAGATTGAGGATAAATCAAGATGAGTTTTTGCAACACTTTCTGGATTTGTCCTCACTGACCTGTGTGTTGTCAGATACATTCTCAGTGCTGGCTGAGGCATCAGGGTCAGAAGCTGCAACCTGGGAACAAAGACCAAAGGCTTTCAGACCTAAAGCCATGTTATCCTGTAGGAAAGGAGTTTGTGAACAGCTTACTGCTCTTTGGTTTTCAATCTTAATTTTACATTTGCTAAACTGCAACCCTAACTCAACAGCAGTAGACAACAGACATGCTTGCAAAAACCTTTATAGTAATAAGATAAACATTAATATCTCTTTATCAGAAGGTTACCTCCTCCGATTGAGCAGCTCCCCTCGATTTGGGAGTTTTCTGGAGCATTCCTCCAGATATTTGTCCTTTTTCCTAAAGTACAGGAAAAAATAAAATCAGACACAGTAGTGCTCGCAATCATTCAGCAGTTGAGTGTAATTTTGGGGTGTTAAATTGGCAATCATTGCCTACAGTAATGAGTCTGCCCATGATACAGATACTTATAATACCTGGGAAAGGAAATGTAGCATTTTTTTACGTTTATTATGATTTGCTGCATTAGAGTTCCTGGTTTAAAAGTTGAAATTAAAAAACTGTAAACAAATCGGATCTGAAAACAGCTCACCTTGGTGGAGTTGTCATTTGGACCTTCGCTGCTTGACATCTCATCATCTTGTATCTTTTTCCCCTGAGAAAAGATAAGATCAGTTAAAAATCAGATGGAGACCTCAGGGTTTTTAAATTTACATCTCAGACAATCTGGACCACAAAACACAAGACATTATACTGGACAAAAGTCTTTGAAAATCATATGGCATTTGTAAGGAGAGCAAATTAAAGCACTATTTTGGCATAAATAAGTAAAACCATTTTCAAAACTATTAATGAAACAGTTCAATAGAGAAGGCCTCTTTAATTTCCGCTGAGTCAGCACTGTCTTCACGTCCAGAGGACGTCTTCAACTTCCCTTTGTCCTGAAATATATAGAAGATACTTCATTTTTAATTTCTTACTCCTGATAAGATTTTTCTATTCAAATACTTTTCAAGAGTAGCTTAAATTTAACACAAGAACAAAACCCATCCCCACCCACTCCAGAAGAGAGATGCATGTCAAGGTTTGTTGCTGCGCTTCAGGAAAGCAGATCTGATTTTACTTCAGCAGGTATGTCTCTGAGTCGGAGGTTTGAAGAAAACACCAAAACACGAGCCCTGAATCAAACTACACATTTTATGAATCAGTTTGTACCCCTGTGCTTAATGCCGCCTTTCCAACAAGGTACTTTTGCTACAGATTACGTCTGTTTTTCTGTCACTTATTCTTTATACACTACCGTTCAAAAGTTTTACATATAGTTTCTCACTTAATGGGTCTCTTTATTTTCATGACCGTTTACATTGTAGATTCTCACCAAAGGCAACAAAACTGAATGAACACACATGGAATTATGTAGAAAAAGTGTGAAATAAATGTGAAATAACTAAACATTTTTATATTTTAGATTCTTCATAATAGCCACCTTTTGCTCTGATCCCTGCTCTGCTCTCTTGAGGTTTTCTCCCTGAGCTTCATGAGGAGGTCACCTGAAATAGTTTTCCAAACAGTCTTGAAAGAACTTCCCAGAGGTTCATTGAGAGAAGGTCAAAGGTTAATATTTCAGTCATCACTGCAAAGGGCGGCTACTTTAAGGAATCTAAAATTCAACATATTTAAAGTTCTTTTAAAATTTTTTGTTTGCTACATAATTTCATATGTGTTCATTCACAGTTTTGAGGCCTCAGTGAGAATCTACGTACAATGATAATAGTCATGAAAATAAAGAAAATCGTTAAATGAGAAAGGCGTTCTAAAACATTTGACCGGTAGTGTACCGGTCCATCGTTCTAACATAAATGACGAGGCGAGATGCTGCAACAGCAAAAACAAAACAAAAAAACTATCAGCTTATATAGACTCTGTAGAAAGTTTTTATAGACTGAAAATGTAGGCAGAGTCAAACAAAAAGCTTGATAATAATATTTGCAATATTATTAATAATTATTGTGATGTTGCTTGTGATTAACCTACAATTCTTATTTCTTTTCCAACATCCTGTTTTTCTCACCACCTTTCAAGATTTTAGCTTCTGCCACTAGAACCTATTCCAGGAGCTTCATCGGAGGCTTCATCAAAGTTCATCCAGGTAGCCAAATACATATTATGAACAAGCAGAGTCTGACTGCATGGCCTTCGAATGCAAAGCCCACAAAAATACTGCTGAATGAGGAATGACTTTAAAACTTTTGTTGAGCCCATTTGAAATATATTATTTATGTTATGATACATTCACTGACCTTTCTGCTACCAGTCTCAGACAGACTGTCGCTGCTCCCTGAATCATCTCTGTCTGCTGCCAGATTCTCCTGCAACACAAACAGAATTCACTTAAAGTTGTGTTCAAATTTATATTGGTCCACTCAACCAACCAGATCCCTATTTTTAGTAGCAATTATGTTTCTACATGCCAAATTATGTCCTAGTAGGTGTATTAGAGTGATACAGAGCCAACAGACCCAAGTATCTTGACTTGCATCCTGCAGACTGAATCATCATCGACTCACTTTTTGAAAGATCTGTAATCATGTGGGGATCTTTTTAGCAGTATTTTAGGAATTCGTCATCAAGCTAAACGATCCTTAATTTGCACAAAACATGCTGGAAGGGTTCTCTTACCTGTGGAGTATTTGGTCTGGTGGGTGACAGAGTTCAGGGTTTAAAATAATAATCTTGGTCATATTTTCTGGGATTAATCTCAAAGAAGCCAAGACTGTAGGGAGCATTTGAAACGTGACATAACAGGAAACTGTTAACTAAGCTTCAGACCCTGAAACACCCTATCAGGGTTCATGAACATTTTTTACAGACTTTTCCAGATTTAACTTTATTGATGTCTCATTCCTTTAAGTCTGTTTTAAAATATGAAAAATAGAACATATGTCTACAGTAAATATGGACCCAAAAACCCCCAAAATGAAGGAAGGATGCAGGGGAAGAAAAGACAGACAGAGACAAAGGAAAGGAGAGTCAAGAGGAAAGAAGGAAGAAAAAAGACACAAGGAAGAAAGAAAAGACTGACATAAGGTAGGAAGGGAGAGTAAGGATGGATAGAAGGCATGAAAGAGGAAAAAAACTTTTAAATAATAAGATAGAGATTTTGAAAATCCCAATATTTTCTGTATTTTTATTTTGTTTTCCCTTCTTATCTAAACCAGGAACAGACTGGAATTGAATTCCAAACTGCATAGGAGTCCTAAATAATGTCACAAACAATTAAGCCTGAGCCTTTCCTGCAATCACGATCCAAAATCACAGCAAAAAAAGGTGTGAAGACGAAAAAGCCTTTGATGAGGTCACTTAAACTAACTAGTATGACAAAAAAGTGTGTGTAGTCTGAACCGAGATTATAGATGAATAATTGGATTTATCTGAGGGATGTTACCTGTAAACTAACCTTGCTCTCTGACAGTCTGTCACTGCTGGCGGAGAGCTTTCCATGCAACGCCCTAAACCGTAAGACTAATGTTACAGAACATGCCTGAACATGCAAAAACAAAGCCTACACTCCACAGGTAAAATGAGACAGAGAAAGTTAATAAAACATGTCTATGTGTGTGACTGTGATAAGATAAATAAGCATTTCTCTCAACGATAAAGTTTTTTTTTCCTTCAGTTAGGTTATAATGTCTGGGAAAATAACCCATAGCTTGTTTCCCCTTTTCACATGTAGCCAGACAGAAAACAGTGAAAACAACCAGAAAACACATCTGAACAACCAAAAGAAAGAACCTGAGAAACTCTTTAAATGTTGATGTCTGAAAAAAGAAATGTCTGACCTCCTCCAACTGCGACCCTTCAGATGGTTTTGGAGATCTTCTAAACATCCCACTGAACATATTTCCTTTTTCCTGATTAAAACAAAATAATCAGTCAGATTTTCACACCTTGAATTTAATTCACTATACAAGATATGGCTGAACAAGTGCATTTAAATAAATTAGAATAACACTATAAAGTTAATATATTTCCAGTTGTTCCTTTCAAACAGATTTATAGAGATCAAGCATTTATTTTGATGATTATGGCTCACAACGTATGAAAACCCAAAATTTAGCTTCTCAGTAAAATTACAGTATTACATAAGAACAACAAAAAATATATATTTTTTTGTTCATTCAGAGATGTTTTGGCCTACAGAATCATAGGCAAGCCCCAAAGAGTCATTGCTGAAGAGGCTGGATGTTCACAGATAGTTGTATCCATGCATATTAATGGAGAGTTGAGCGGAAGGAAAATGTGTTGCAGAAAAGGTGCACAGGAAGCAGCAATGAACTGCACTTATCCCAAAGGTACCAATACCTGCTTTAATGACTCTGGGTTCACTGTGCTTGACTTGTAAACCAAAATGGTCACAATAACGGAAAGAAAATTAATAAAATATCTCCCTTTGTATTTACAGAATGCACATTTTTATACCTTTGAGAGAATCACTAAAATAAAATAACTCCCATGATATTGTAATATATTAAGATGCACTTGTAGATACCAGTGAAATTCTTAAATCAGGCCTAAACTCTGGAGCTTTCTCACTTTGACGTTAGTGTTTTCAGGTAGATTCTCGCTGTTGGCTGACAAATCTGACTGCAGAACATCTTTGTCCTGAAACAAAAGTAAATGAAATGATCAAAAACAAAGTCATTAAACTGATTGGTGAAATAGTCAACAAAATCCACAGAGAAAAACCTCAGCCTTTCAAGACAAAACAGCAGCAACATGAGATCAATATCTTCCGAGAAATGAACAAGGACCTCAACGCCTGCAGAAAAGTAAATGTAATGTACACATTTAATTTAAATGCGTTTTTTTTATTTTTTTATTGAAACAACAGAGATCTTTAAAAAATATTTTCTTTACTTTCATAATAAGTTGTTTGCAGGATTGGTGTTAAATTAAAATTAAATAAACTCTTCTATGTTCTAATGAGATTAAAAGGGAGGAGAAGCAGCAGGTTGGTCCCAGATATCTGGAGGATATTTAGATGTAACCATGAAGATAACAAGCAGAAAAACTGAGGTCTTAAAGAACAGTTACAAGAGAAATACCAGCCTGACGATCTGTTCTTATTAATCTGTGACTTTATCTTCCTTTGACAACTGTCTCAAGTCAAGATGTTCAGAAAACTACGTTTGTTTAGTAACGAGGACGAAATTCTGAGCTCTAGTTTTGTCCTGTTTTACGATATTAGAAAATCTGGCGATGGCGACAGTAATTTTAAATATTGCAATGATGATATCAGTTGTGAAATATAGCTATTTTCGTCTTTTCTCTATTTTTCCTCTGTGCTTCCATCACTCTGTGACCTTTAGCATTTTGGGCAACATCATTAGTGTCTGGTGTGAGCATCTGCTGCAGTGAAATTCTGTCCATATGGCTAAATATTATATTAACATAAAGAATGCAAATTCATAACACCTGAAATACTTTAGCCAACAATAATTGCACTCCAAACAGTCCATAGCGACATTTATATTACACACACTGAAACTGTGATGATATATTTGCAATATACTCTGCAGGCCAAACATGGACATCACCTGCATTTGTAGTAAACTGCAGATCAAAAAAAACATTATTTCTACAATATAACAATAATAACAATATTAACATATATTTGGTATTTTTAGTTCCAATTTATACTGTCTTGTAAGTGTTAAAAAAAATCATTTTCTGTTAATCACTTCTAATGACTTAAAGGTTAGTGATTGTTGGTCTTCAGCGCTGAGCCTCCATCTCTTTGATAGTGTGCTATTTAATCCTTTCATTGAACTAACCACTAACTCTTTAGAAACCTTTGATCAACTTACTGCATGATTTTCAAATAAAAGCCATGCTGTCAAATGATTTAATGGTTTCATCAGTCCACAGACTGTCAGATTATCTGCTCATGTTCCCCTTCTCCAAGAATTGTTGGAGATTGGTGGAGGATCCCACTGAGAAACCCTTAGTCCCGATGAGAACAAAATGCAAGCTATCACTGACCATTACTAAGTGGTTATATTGATAATGGTTTATTCAGTGCTTACATTTGAGTGAGTTTCCATCAGACTGTCATTACTGCCTGACAGATGGTTCTGAGACACACGAACATGCTCGGTCTGATCACCAAATATCTTCAGTTAAACTATAACAAGATTGGTTAGGAAACACACCTACAGATAAACTGGACTTTTCCCCCACTTTATATTTGTTTACTATTTACTTTCCCTACCCGATCAGTTTCTGCTGGCTTCGGTGATTTCCTGAATATCCCGCTGAAAATTCCTCCTTTTTCCTAAAATACAGCAGATGCACAAATTTGGTTACATACAGTTAATATTTAGTCAGGTTTAGATCAAAGGCGGGTCTCTCATTGCTGGCAGACAGCTCCGTGTGATCTCTCTGATTCTCATAAAGCAACAAAGTGACGGACAAGGACCAAATAATTATTTAATAAGTAAAAAACATTTTTACAAAAAGATCCATCTGAATCAAAATGACATTTTCGATCTTTATTAAAAAGCAAATTTTCCAGAGCATTAATCACTGAGAAGAAAACGGATATTTTCGACAGCTCACCTGTGTGAAGGTCTCATCTGCTGGTTTGTTGGACATCTTTAAGATGCCAGAACAGAAACCACCTTTTTCCTATAAGGTAATAGAATAAAGAAGAAAATACAAACAGATTTATATCCATATAGCACTGCATGATATCAGGGAAACAGATAACAGATTTTGTTGCTTAACAACACGATGGCAATATCCTTTAAGAACAATCCATATTTTCCTGTTACAATTTTCCCATCATTTTCTATAAACTTCAGCAGCTCAAACAATAAAAACATACACCTGGTGTGAGCATCAATGGCCGTTAAGAGACCAAACAATTGGCTAAATATATAACTGGCACACAACGTGTGAATGCAGGGCACTTTAAATATTATATTTTACCACATTTAGCAACCAAGCAGTCCTTTACAATTATGGTATTGCAAACACTGATATTGTGATAATAATTCAATATATTGTGCAGCCCTATTTCCATGTAAAATATCTTCCAACTGAATAAAATAGGTCAGGACTAACTTCTCAAGCAAGTGTTAACATGATTGTTCCAAACCTTGGCTCCTTCCTACCATCTTCAATCAAGGTAAACAATCCACAACCTTCTCCCATTAGAAAGTGTCTGGAATGTGGACATTTTTGGAAAATTTCCTTAAGAGGGAAGGACAAACTCTCATGAATGACCATTTCCCCTACCATCTTCTGCAACCCCAAAACGCTATTGTGCACCATAATCGTGGTATATGCATCGGCAGGACATTTCCACGATCATCCTAGCATTTGCACCCACAAACACAGCACATCCCAGCCAGGCATGACTCTGCAAACAGCTCCTGCCAGCATTTCCAACCTTGGAGGATGCAGGTGATAAGAGTTTCAGAGTGCTGCACACATGAGTTCAAATAATCTCAAATGGTGCTTATGCATTTATAAATATGAGCTTTAGTTGTTTTTTTATTGTTATGGGTGAAGTTGTGACTATTGTTATTGTAAAATTATATTATAAACTCTGTTAGCAACTGCTCCCACATCTTGACTCCTCTTCTTCATCATTTTGTCCATGAATATTTGGAGCTCTAGGCTTTTTTTGTAAACTAAAATAAAGTCCTATGATGTTTATTAAACATCTTGCAGCAGTTATTGAACCTGAGCATACATGGGTTGGTTCAGATGTTTTCTCTTCTTTTTTCTCCACATCTTCAGAATCACTGTCTGCTTTACTGACCTGCAATGCACACAATAAGTGAGAAAGGTGATAAAGGTGATGCTATTTCACACAAAAGATTTTTGCACTTATTTACACAAAGTTCCTGGTCCTCACTCAATGAAACGGTTTTTGCATGATATTCATTTCGTACTCATGCTCGTTGTCTTTCACTTATTCAGGACCAGGTCACGGGGAAAGCAGACTAAGCAGAGACGCCCAGACTTTCCTCTCCCCAGACACCTCCTCCAGCTACTCTGGGGAGAACCCAAGGGGTTCCCTGGCCAGCCGGGAGACATTGTCCTTCCAGCGGTTCCTGAGCCGTCCCCAGTGGCTCTACTCCAAGCTCCTCCTGGATGGCAGAGCTCCTCATTCTATCTCTAAGGGAGTGCCAGGCCACCCTGCAGAGGAAGCCCATTTCAGCTACTTGTATCTGGGATTTTGGTCTTTGTCAGGCCCAAATATGAAATATTAATTTTATATTTATCTATTATGATTACAGGCTGGAGTTTGGGATTCATTACCCATTTCCATTGCACTCAGTCAGCTTTAATAATTTGAAATTTTTTTATCTGAGTTGCACAAAAGAAACCAAGGCAAACATGATATACTGCGTATTAGTAATGAGATCCATTTTGAACCAAAGATTAGCAGGTCTGTTCCAGTTAAACATTTCTCCCAGCATGCTGGGACAAACATTCCGGCATAATTTCAGAAAGGTAAACTCATTATAGATTCACCTGAAGGTCCAACACCAGAGGTTCTGAGCTTCCAGCAGTCACTAATTTACAGGTCCCTTAAGTTGTTTTTTGTTTTGTTTTTCAAATGTTGTTATAGCTGCACAGCCATATTTAAATTGAAGCATAAGAAATAAAATAAAAACAACAGAAACAAAGGTTGCATCTCACGTCTAGTGAGCTTGGTGTTATGTTTAATACAAACAGCAGGAGAGTCCATGTTACCTTTACAGCAGGAGAGGAGGATCTTTCTTTGGGTGTTTTCCAAAACATTCCAGTTTTTAGTAGGCTTCCTTCGTCCTGAAAACACAGAGAATAAAAGATTTAACCATGCATAGGGCAAACTGTCTGTATGTGATCTCATTTAATGTCTTGGCACATAATAATTAGAGAATAATGTCAGTATTTGTCTCCAAAATAGAAGAAGTGGTCTGTATCTTTTTACAGCCACTTGTTTTTCTCTCCCTTTCTTTGTTATTTATGAATTATGATATAAAGACTTTGGAAAAGCAGAAGCAGAATTGATCAATGTTGAATCGTACCCGTTTATGCTCTGCATTGTGTTGCTCTTTGTTTGTCTCTCCCAGTTGTTCCTTCTCTGAACTGGTTTTTTCTGCACTGGGATCTGGACTCCGTTCTTTACTGGCCTGCGGAGTGTCAACACAAGTCACATTGAAGGAACTGCCGCAATGGTACAGCATTGGCTACTGCTCCCTGATGTCCACCATTTGTTGACGCCTCTGCTGAATGACTCAGTCAGTCTCCTTTAAGATTCAAATTCACCGTTTTAAAACAAGATCTTCTGTCAGCTGCAGCAGTTTGCTCTGGGAAAACTGAAATGGGTCAAGGGTCCCTTATGGGGGTTAGACCTGGGATTCCTCCACAATGGTACAATAAGTCAGACAGTTTAATGATGCTGCGTTAAGGTGGCGCAGCAGACCTGACAACAGAGGGTGTCATACATTGGACGAGGACCTGAACTGCAGCTCTTTCATTACTCCTTTCAGGATGCCCTCCCGACCACAGTCACATGTCACAAATCAACTGACACCACACACATTAACACACAGACACACACACACACACACACACTCTTGTCGTACTAAATGTTGATTTCCATTCATTTTCAATCCTTTCTAAACCTAACCATTACCAGTACATACCTAACCCTAAGCCTAACCTTAACTCAAGTCACACCTTAGTCCTAAACCTAACCCCTAGCAAAATAGCAAGTGAGGACCATGAAAATGTCTTCACTTTACAACAAACAGTTCTCACTTTGATGGTGAAATACTAAAAATGGTTATCACTCAGCCACACAAACAGGAGCACACACATACTGGTTTGTTGCTGGAAGCCTGTCTGATTGGGACGTCATCTGTTTGTTCCTCTTGATCAAAGATGTCGGTTAAGTAGCTCTGAGGAGAGAAATTACCAGGAGATTAAGTTGGTGTTAAAACTCCTCTTGTGTTTGGTAGAAGTTATTAATATGGCTGTGGGAAAAGAATAATAACAATTATTTTTTGATTATCATAGTTGTGACAACAATTTACCAGCATTAATCACTGAGTTTAAAAACATCAGAAATATACCTGCATAGCAGGAAAGTTGCCAAATAATCACATATTTTGCAGCTTTTTATTAATTGATTTGTGATTGTTTGTAGCCAAACTTAAAATTCAAACAAAGACGTCTAAATAATTAGACAGGCCTGGTTTTTACAAAATATCTTGAAACTGCTGACTCAGAGCAACTGGATGTCTGAATGCACATCTATGTGCTACCAACACACCCACGCTTGTTTGTCATGGGAAACCAGTTCTAGGTATTAAACAAGAACTGTCAACTTTCCACTGACAGAAAACCCTAAGTTATAGCACTGTACAAAAGTTTTTAACCAACTCTAATGTCTTTACATTTTATCTCCAAACCGGCACACTTTTGAGACATGGAAGTTTTACTTTAGACGTCAGCTGCTTTTTCAAAACAGAAAAATCCCCTAAGTTAAAAACAAAACAGCTTGAAAGAACTTAAAGTCTGAAGAAATATTGCCAAAGAGCAGTTCAAAACAGCCCAAAAAAAGCCTGAATGCTAGGCAAACATACAGCAATGAGGGTTATGTTAAGACTTCTGCCCCATACTGTAATTAGCTAAACCAATGTCCTGTCTTTAATTCACAGACAGGAAAGCTGTGAGCTTTGCTTACAGTAAAAGCTGGCATTTTCTCTTTCTGGCTAAGGCGAAGCATTCCCATCAGGCCCGACTGACTGCTCTACCAGAAAAAACACAGATGAAGACAGAAGGAGATCTTCTAAATGCTGTTTATAAACCATGTGGGAGCTGGCAGTATGCAGCTGCAGGTAAATACCCGCTTGAAATCCGTTTCATCTGCTGCAGCTTCTGGTTGCTCAGTTTCTCTGGAATTCTGAGTTGGAAGAGGAAGAAACTGAATTCATTAAAATAACCGAGGTGTAATATGGGATTTGATTTAAAGGTGCCTCTGTGCAGTAAGCCCGTACCTCTCTGAGCTTGCTGTGTCTGGTTGCTGCTTTTGGGTCCTGCACAAACAAGAAGGATAAATTAAAAGAGAGAAGAAAAGTAAAAAGTAAAACCTTGAGAGGGTCCTTCACCAGAATATTGATTCATGTTTATTTAAAGGTAAAACAAAAACATTGTATATCTGAATTTGAGAAGTAGTTTTACAAGAAAGATCGGGCTGTGTTGAACCTTTTCTGTGAGTCTCGATGGGGCAACAGGAGTTTCAGATGGTTTTAGATTTGTGTGTCCTTGCTGGATGTTGTCATTCTGCTGATAAGAAATAAATAAACAAAAATGAAAAGAATCAGATGGATATTGTTGAACCTTCATATTATTATTACAGTAAGACTAAACAGTCGTGAGACTGCTGACTCAGAGCAACTGGATGTCTGAATGCACATCTATGTGCTACCAACACACCCACGCTTGTTTGTCATGGGAAACCAGTTCTAGGTATTAAACAAGGATCTGCAAAGTTACGAGAATAAATTGCAGGTACATTCCAACGATTAACCTTTTCTTTTACTCATTAAATCAAAGCTTTAAACAAAAATGTATGGTAGAAAATACCTGCAGGACACTTAACCCCTTATAGCCAGTGCTACCACCTCTGGCTGAAAGACCTCCAGTGGGAAGCTTCTTGTACCCATCTACCAGTCTCTGGCACGGCTCTGGGGAAGATTTGCCTCTCTCCTGAGGGGTTTTCTTGCTTGTACAAACTGTTTCAAGTCAACCTACAGGACCTCTGTGAGATCAAGCCATGGGCTTCAACTCAGACCAAGAACCTTCAAATCTTTATTTCTTAGACAGTCCTTGGTGGGTTTTTTTTTTGGTATGTTTTGGGTCATTATTATGTTTCAGGGTCCAGTTATGCTTCAGCTTTAATATTTTACGGATGGTTTTATATATTTCCTCAAGCACCCTATGATACACTACAGAATAGATAGTGGACCCCTTAATGCTGTGCAGAACACGTCCTGCTGCAGCAAAGCAACCCCAAACCATGACACTTCTACCTCCATGTTTCACAGCTGGTATGAGGTTCGTTTCCTGAAATGTATTTTTTATGCCGAAGATGTCCCTTTGCTGCAAAAAATAACAAGATCTTATATAAGACTCCTCTTTCCAAAACTATTATTACAAGAATCCTGGTTTATATCTATGTTTGGATCTCACCACGGTGTTTACTCTCATTTCACTTATCAGGAGCACCAAACTTAATGTCTGAGGTTTAAACAAGAAAATCCTCCTTCAAAATGCTCAGTAATGATGTTCTCATAATTTATGCCTGATATCATACATAGGTGTTTACTTTTAGCAATTTTAAGAAATTACACCAGAAATAAAAGTTTTATTTACATTTTATAGAAAACTTTAAAAGGTCTTTTATTTCGTTCATTCTCCATTTATTGTTCATTCTGCCATTTTTAGTGTGTACCAGTGCGTTTTAACCTTTTTATTGTAATATTATCTCTTCTCGTGTAATTTTTTGATATATCTTCTTTTTAAAGTGAATACACCACCATCTCCCGGTGAAATACATTGTAGAATAAATACCTCATTGTGTGAGGCTGCTGATCTTTCCATTCTGTACTGTGTGTGAGTCAGCTCCTGCAGAAAAAAATCAACTTGGAGATTTTTCAATGTTCTAACTTTAACCCTAGCATAAAGTATGTAAATCACAAGTTTTTACAGCCCTACACCAAATCATACCTAACTTTGTTCTTTTAAATAGAGCATCTACAGATCTAATCTACTAAATGATGATTATTTTGTAGTGTATAGCCATAGATAATTTATACCTGTACAGGAATAATTCATTCATTCATAAAAAATGGCTTAAAAAGTAGATCATGCAGTTCTCATTTCCCGTTGGAAACACTGTGTTTGCCTGCGTGGTCCAGTGCTTAAATGGTTTGCCTCATATTATAGATCTTTATCAGTGATGATTTCATATCTACAATAGCCCCTCTCTCCTCTGGCGTGCCACAAGGCTCAGTTCTTGGACCAGTTCAGTACTCCCTGTACTTGCTGCCACTAGGACCTATAATCCCCAAACACAATGTTTTCATTTTTACACGAATGATGTACAGATCTACATACCAGTGAAACAGAAGGACAGGAATGCTCTTGGCTTTTTGAAAAATCATCTGTCTGATATCAGACAATGGTTGTTACAGAATTTCCTGCACCTAAATAAGGGGCAAACTGAGTGCATTGTCTTCATTCCCAAGGTACCTTGCCAGGCCCCTAGTTTTGGCAACTTTTCCCCTCTATTCACTTTAGCTGTGAGGAACCTAGGGGTAATACTTGAAAGTGCACTTAGATTTGACAAACAGGTGAACTCAGTGGTCAGGGCAAGGTTTTTCCAGTTAAGGATCCTATCAAAATGAAGCCTTTTTTATCTCTGGCAGATCTTGAAAAGGTTATTCATGCCT
The DNA here is from genome assembly GCF_021462225.1 of Girardinichthys multiradiatus. Classification (NCBI taxonomy): domain Eukaryota; kingdom Metazoa; phylum Chordata; class Actinopteri; order Cyprinodontiformes; family Goodeidae; genus Girardinichthys; species Girardinichthys multiradiatus. The sequence continues at coordinate 37,212,814 of NC_061799.1, forward strand.
TTGTTAGCTTTAGGCTGGACTACTGTAATGTCTTGTACACTGGAACCAGTCCATTCTCCACAAGCTTCAACTGGTACAAAATGCAGCTGCCCGACTTCTGTCCAATGCTCCTAAAAACACCCATATCTCACCTCTTTTGTCTTCTCTCCACTGGCTTCCAGTATGCTTTAGGATAGGTCCTGCTGTTTGTTTTTAAGGCCATCACTCACCTTGCTCCAGCTTACTTGTCTGAGCTTTTAACTGTTTGCCGTCACGTCAGGCCTTTGCAACATACAACTCTGCATGTCCCCAGGACAAGATGTAAAAATGGGGCGATCATTCGTTAGCCGTTTTTGCTCCTAAGCTGTTGAGTTCTTTACCAACAGAGCTGCGTTCCATCACTGAAATAGGAGATTTTAAATCACAGCTAACAACACATCTGTTTAGATGTTCACTCATAGTGTTACTTAGGTGTGGTTGATGTTTTATATGTCACTTATCTGGATGTTTCCATCCAGATAATATTTTTTACATTTCTTTATTTTTTTATATATTTTCTAAAATACCTCTTTTTTATTGTGCTACTATTTATTTTAATCATACAATTTTTTCTTTACTTTTACCTCTTCTTGTCTCGATAGCTTCTTGTTTTTATATGGATTAACTGATTATAAAATAATATCCCTTCCCTGAGAAACATCTATATAATTTGACCTTTGTCACCAATGGCACTGAAATCTGTAGTCTGTTAAAAACCCAGCTTAAGGAGATCCTATTTGCAAGGCAGCAGGATTACTTTTTCCACACAGGGCGAGGTTGGTTTGGATATCGTTTTCCCCTTTTTAAATAAAACCATAATTTAAGAACGTCCTGTTGTATTTACTCAGGTTATCATTGTCTGATTTAGCTTTATGGTGTGAAACATTTAAAAAGACAAAAAAATCAGGACACTCCTAAGGGGGAAAAGAACTTGTCGGCTCTTTCACAGTGAAATTGTGGTCTTCATTACACAGTTCAAGTCTCCGGAGCTTTACTTTCCAAGTCAGAGTAATACAGTACAAGATAAAATTTTACAAAGCAGTGTTTGCTTAAAGGATGGACTAAGTTCTCACTGACAAGTTGCCATCAGGACGTTTATCACTGTTACCAGAACTGGTGAAACAAAGCGTTTCAGAACCATGTCGTTGGGCTTCCTATTTTTATTGTTTTAAAAATGTAAAAAGGGTGGTGGCCTAATGGTTAGAGAGCGGGGCATTTGTGTCCCGGAGAGGCCACAAGTATTCTGGTTCAAATCGCACAGCCTGCCACTCTGAGTGAGCAAGACCCTTAGCCCCTGAATGCTCCCCGGGCACCGCACAATGGCAGCCCACTGCTCCCTATAGGGATGGGTTAAGGACAATTTCTCCATTGTGAGATCAATAAAGTCTAAATTATTATTATTATTATTATTATTAAAAGAAAAAAAACAAATCATCATATTGTGTTTGTGTTTCCCCCCAAACTGATTCTGACTGGAAAACTCTCAAAGCAAACTCCATGGCTTTCTGTACTTTTTCAAAAGTGACCAGATCTAGTAGAGCTACACAGAACAGAGATTGCAGTCATCACTGCAGTGTCAATGTAAGCAATATCACATATCACCTAAAGATGCTGGGATGCAATATTCAGTAGGCAACTGTATTTCAAGTGCAATGCATTTAGTCTTTGCATGGAAACAATATGAGCATGCTGAAAGGACTCTCACAGCCCATGATGCCCACACCTGATATAGATTTTAGCATCTAAGATGAAAATTTGGGTTAATTTCATATGATATTGTCATTTAGAACTGCATGCTTTCCTAATATCGTGGAATCTGCCTGGGATGGATTTTTTTATTAAAAAACAAGTTTAATTTCCCAGAAGATGCATGTATTGTCTTTAAAATAAATGTTCTGTTTGTGAAAAAGTATTCAATTTAAAAGGCTAATTTTATAAATCTTGTCTTACACCTGAATAGTTTCAGACTGAACTTCATCCCCTTTAACGAAACAACAAGTTTCCGGAGTTTATTGAACAAAAATAAAACAGGAGTAACATTACAGAGAAACACAAGACCATATAAGTATTTGTCAGTGCACACAACTGAAACATGGAGACCTATTATGTACTCACAGCATCTGTAGGTCGAGGAGGCATCAATGGTGTTGGCCTCACTTCTCTCTCTGCCTCGTTTCTTTTTATCTGTAAACAAAGTTTCAGCATCTTTTCAGCATCCTGGGTTTTATCTTAAAGCCCATTTATGCCAGCTGAAAAAAAATAACGGTGAACTGTGTATATCTGAGGAATAACAGGACAAAAACAATAAAAAAAAAGAGCTTGTTGTCATGTTTTAATGGTTCACCGGGCGTGCAGGAACGTATAAGTCTCTGGGAATGAGGAACATCCCGTCTCCACCAGCAACCAGAACCGGTCTGTTTAGTTTGGGTTATTTTACATTTAGTCAGCTTGGATGTGTTTGTATCGCTCTAAAACAAAGCCTGAGATGTACCAGCATTTTTGTGGGGTTTGCTTGTTATGTGAGATGTTTTATCAATGCTCTGAATTCTGATACATTATGAGTTACCATGAATTAAAATGTTGCAAGTTGAGACGTACATTAATACCTTCAGATTCCGCAAACATATTAAATACAGTGAAAACCACCGTCAGAAAACAACTAAAGAATAATTTCGGTTTAGTTTATTCTAAACATATATATGTAAAACAGTAAAGTAAACAGAAAAAACTATTTACCAAAAGTTTAGAGTTGCAATCATGACTGATATTCTAAATACTTCAGCTTTTTGATTACATAAATAATAAAAGGTTTCATTTTATACAAGTGTTTCGCTCTATTATGCGCAAATTTCTGTTCATAATTTATGATGTGGTATGCAATAAATTAAAAGGTTTATTGCAAAAATAATGATCTAATAAAGTTGTTCTTTAAGGAGGAAACTTTTTTGCTCAAAATAATTAACAAAACAATTTGTTGACATTTAAAAAAAAAAAAAAAAAAAAAAAAAACAGATCTAAAATTAGGCCAAAAAAAAAATATATATATATATATATTTTTTTTTTTTCGTTAAAATTACTTGAGAGTACTGAATAATGTCTTTCGCAGGGTTTCTCACCGGTGTTGGCTTCTTTTTGGCCTCTGGCTTCATCATACAGGCCTCCATCTTGCCTGCAGGAGTGACAAAATGAGTTTAAACAGGAAGCATTGGGTTTGATAGGGTTTGTGAAAGAATTGTTAATATAAAGTTAATATAACTCAATATGTGAGTTTACTACACGCAGGTTTTTTGTAATAGTGGGCAGCTAAATAATTAATGAAACTTATTGACACTCCTTATGAAACGGCAACCAAAGACGGCAGGATCATAGTTTTTCCTTTTTACCAATTGCTCCTGCTCACTTTGTTTGAGGTTTCTGGAGTTCAGAACATAAAGTCTAAAACGGCAAGAAAATATTGTATAAATATGTTATATAGGTATTTTCAATCTGGTTTTTAATTTTAAATAGTATGGATTAAGAAGTGTAATTACTTAGAAGCCAGAAGAAACTCAGCTACCATTTAGAATAAAACTGCAGACTATTATTGTTTTTATTAATATTTAAAAGTAGGAAAATTGATGTTAAATACTGAAAATAATAAAAACAACTGACAACTCATTTTTTCAAACTTATTACATTCAGAAAGAAAAAAGAAAGCGTTCCATGGTCCCTAAATATTTTTTATTTAGGAAATTCCAGACTTTTCCATACTGAACATTCCAAGGATCTGAGTCCTTTTCAATCATTTGGAAAAATAAAAAAAATCTAATTCACCATCAATTTATGACTGAAATTCACATAGTGAGCAGGTTTACATATGGAAACGGCAAAAACCACAGACTGACCAAAAGGAAAGATATGACAAGAACGGATGAATAGAAGCAACATAAACATGAGCAAAGACACAAGATAGGAAAGTAGGAAGGACAAATGGCACATGAAAGGAAGGACACACAGGTAGTAGGAAAGTAGAAAAGAACAGAAGGAAAGATAGAAACATTACAAGGAACGAGGGAAGGACACAAAGTGGGAATGAAGGTATGAAGGAACAACACGTCAGAAGAAGGTAAGTACAGGACGAAAGAAGGACTGAAATAAAGAAGGAAGCAAGGACACAAGTAGGGAAGGACAAAAGGAAGGAAAGACAAAGAAGACAACAGGAAAAGAAGGACAGGCAAGAATGACAGGTAAAAAGGTGAACAAGGACAAACTCAATAAGTGAAAGACAGAGGAGAAAGTGAGGGTGGAAGGAGACAAGAAAGAACAAAAGGAGACAAAGGATAAAACGCATATGGAAGAAAGTGAAAAAGGAAGGACAGAAGAAAAGAATACAGGAAGGAAACATGAAGTCTGGAAATACTGATATTTTTTATTTGTTTTTAATGTTTGCAACAGGGACACATCAAAGACCTATGTGACAAACTTTAAACAGGACCATATATGGGTTTTTTCAACTATGTTTTTTTGGCTGCCACTCTTCTATAAAGGCCTGATTTGTGGGGTCCATGACAAATAGTAATCCTGTGAAAAAAGTCTCCTACCTGATTCGTGGTGGCGATTTGGGACGTCCACAATGGCTTTTAACAGCTTGGGCAAAGAACCAACTGATGTTTATTAAAATAGATATAATATAATGCCGGCTTTTGTACTTTTTCAGTTTTTTTATCAAATATTTGCATTAAATTAAAAGTACCAGTAATATTTTAGACTTATTTTTCTTGTCATTAGGTTGGAAACAATTAGCTTTTTTCATACATAATTTTTCACATATATCAACACCCTTTGAAGAAAATCTATCCATCCACTTTTTGCAAACGTGTTATGTTTTTCTTTATTTTAAAAACTACAAATAGAAATGAACTAACACTCAGACCGAAAATAAAAATAAAAAAATTAAAAGTGGCTTACTGAACATAAGATCTCTCTCTTCAAAGACTTTGCTAGTTAGTGACCTGATTTATGACAATCAGATTGATTTATTTTCTCACAGAAACCTGGCTGTAGCAAGAGGATTATGTTACTATAAATGAGTCAACTCCTACTAATTATTTACATTTTCACATTCCTCAAAATACTGGGCGAGGAGGAGTAGCAACCATCTTTCAGTCGGATTTATTGATTAGTCCCAGACCAATCAATAGCTACAACTCTTTTGAATATTTAATCCTTAGTTTTCCTCATCCAAATTTCAAAGCACTAAAACCTCTTCTGTTTGTTGTTTTGTACCGTCCACCAGGCCCTTACTCTCAATTTTTAGATCAATTTTCAGACCTTTTATCTGATTTAGTGTTAAATACAGATAAAGTTATTATAGTGGGGGATTTTAACATTCATGTTGACGCTGAAAGTGATAGCTGAAATATAGCGTTTAATGCTATCTTAGACTCAATTGGCTTTGCTCAAAACATTAACAAACCTACCCACCTTTGTCTTCATTCTCTGGACCTTGTGCTGACATATGGCATTGAGTGTAAAGAAATAACAATATTCTCTCATAACCCTGTCCTGTCTGACCGTTTCTCAATAACCTTTGAGTTTAATTTAACTGAGTACTCCACACCTGAAAGAAAATTTCATTACAGTAGATCATTATCAGGCGATGCTGTAACAACCTTTAAAGAATTTGTTCCACTTTTAATTTCCTCATTATCACTGAAAAGCACAGTAGAGGGCAATAATTGTGTTTCTGCCTCTTCACAAATTGATTCTTTTGTTCATAGTGTTTCTTCATCATTGCGTGATGCATTAGACAATGCCGCCCCCTTGAAAAAGAAGGTAATTATTTATAGGAGGCAGGCTCCTTGGTTTAATTCAGAGCTGCGTACTTTAAAGCACAATGTTAGAAAATTGGAGAGAAAATGGCGCTCTACACACCTAGAGGATTCCTACTTAATCTGGAAAAATAGCCTACTGTTAAAAAGACACTTCACCAAGCTAGAACAGCTTATTTCTCATCAATAGAAGAGAACAAGAATAATCCAAGGTTTCTCTTTAGTACAGTTGCTAAACTTACACAGAGTCATAGCTCTGTTGAGCCATCCATTCCCTTAGCTCTCAGCAGTCATGACTTTATGGGATTCTTCTTAAATAAAATTGATTCTTTTAAAAAGAAAATCTTTGACATACTCCTGAAGATGATTACTTCATCCTCAGCAAGTGAGACAACATTGGATGTAACTGTAGAACCTGATCTGTGTTTGGACTGTTTTGATCCTGTGGAGTTTCCTGAGTTATCAGAAATATTAGCTTCATCTAAACCTTCAACTTGTATGTTAGACCCAATCCCAACCAAATTATTTAAGGAAGTGTTCCCTCTGATTACCAGCCCCATTTTAGATATGATTAATCTATCTTTAGTAAATGGATATGTACCACAAGCTTTTAAGGTAGCTGTAATTAAACCTTTTCTTAAGAAACCTTCGCTTGATCGAGATGACTTAATAAATTAAAGACCTATATCCAATCTTCCGTTCTTATGTAAAATTCTTGAGAAAATGGTTGCTAATCAAATGTGTGAGCATTTACACAGCAATGACCTGTTTGAAGAGTTTCAGTCAGGTTTCAGAGCTCATCATAGCACTGAAACAGCTCTGCTGAAAGTCACTAATGATATTCTTATGGCCTCAGATAATGGACTTGTGTCTGTTCTGGTTCTGTTAGATCTCAGTGCTGCATTTGATACAGTCGATCACAATATTCTCTTAGAAAGGCTGGAATATGCTGTAGGGATCAGGGGAACAGTGCTATGCTGGTTTAAATCTTATTTGTCTGACAGATTCCAATTTGTTCATGTAAATGATAAATCATCTTTAAACTCCAGGGTTAATTGTGGAGTACCACAGGGTTCAGTACTTGGGCCAATTCTCTTTACCGTATTTTCCGCACTATAAGGCGCACTTAAAAACCTAGCTGAGAATCAAGAGTGAAGGAGTGACGTCGGTATTATTGTGTGTGTGGGGTGGGTAGAGACGGCGACCGGAGCAGCGGTGTATGAGTCTGTAAGCCCTGTGTTTTACGTGCAAAGTCATTAAAAAGAACCCCGAATCTCGTCAACAACTCAGTGTTTTGATGCTGTTTCTTCATGCTCAACTCAGCAACGTATGAGTGAGGGAGTTAACCCCGAGGAAACTAGTAACTTCGGCCCTGGAGAAAGCGTCTCCCCTGTGTCATCAGACTACGGTCAGGGGACAGAAACAGGAAAGGTTAACAGTACTAACGTTTGATTTAGTGCATCAAACTGTTTCTTTTACGTGTTTACTGAATCAGGGAAAAGTTCCCTTTCACATTTTAACTAACGTTTGATTTCAACTTCAACTTCATAGACTCCAATGCATTCCTAACGTGCGGTTGGCTCTATTCAATAGAATTCTATGTAGAGGAGACCTTACCATGAGAGTGAATGGAGTTATCAGAACGCTGGTTTGTAGTGTATTAATAAAGTTTGACTGACTGACTTATCTGACTGTTTTGTTGACATTCTCTTTAGCACAGCTCCATCTAGTGGATGCATAACGCAACCCCACTGCAGTGGCTTCTATTCTATGCGCCTTATAATCCGGTGCGCCCTATATATGAAAAAAGTTCTAAAATAGGCCATTCATTGAAGGTGCGCCTTATAATCCGGTGCGCCTTATAGTGCGGAAAACACGGTACTACAGGTCCTTCTCATAATATTAGCATATTGTGATAAAGTTCATTATTTTCCATAATGTCATGATGAAAATTTAACATTCATATATTTTAGATTCATTGCACACTAACTGAAATATTTCAGGTCTTTTATTGTCTTAATACGGATGATTTTGGCATACAGCTCATGAAAACCCAAAATTCCTATCTCACAAAATTAGCATATCATTAAAAGGGTCTCTAAACGAGCTATGAACCTAATCATCTGAATCAACGAGTTAACTCTAAACACCTGCAAAAGATTCCAGAGGCCTTTAAAACTCCCAGCCTGGTTCATCACTCAAAACCCCAATCATGGGTAAGACTGCCGACCTGACTGCTGTCCAGAAGGCCACTATTGACACCCTCAAGCAAGAGGGTAAGACACAGAAAGAAATTTCTGAACGAATAGGCTGTTCCCAGAGTGCTGTATCAAGGTACCTCAGTGGGAAGTCTGTGGGAAGGAAAAAGTGTGGCAGAAAACGCTGCACAATGAGAAGAGGTGACCGGACCCTGAGGAAGATTGTGGAGAAGGGCTGATTCCAGACCTTGGGGGACCTGCGGAAGCAGTGGACTGAGTCTGGAGTAGAAACATCCAGAGCCACCGTGCACAGGCGTGTGCAGGAAATGGGCTACAGGTGCCGCATTCCCCAGGTCAAGCCACTTTTGAACCAGAAACAGCGGCAGAAGCGCCTGACCTGGGCTACAGAGAAGCAGCACTGGACTGTTGCTCAGTGGTCCAAAGTACTTTTTTCGGATGAAAGCAAATTCTGCATGTCATTCGGAAATCAAGGTGCCAGAGTCTGGAGGAAGACTGGAGAGAAGGAAATGCCAAAATGCCAGAAGTCCAGTGTCAAGTACCCACAGTCAGTGATGGTCTGGGGTACCGTGTCAGCTGCTGGTGTTGGTCCACTGTGTTTTATCAAGGGCAGGGTCAATGCAGCTAGCTATCAGGAGATTTTGGAGCACTTCATGCTTCCATCTGCTGAAAAGCTTTATGGAGATGAAGATTTCATTTTTCAGCACGACCTGGCACCTGCTCACAGTGCCAAAACCACTGGTAAATGGTTTACAGACCATGGTATCACTGTGCTCAATTGGCCTGCCAACTCTCCAGACCTGAACCCCATAGAGAATCTGTGGGATATTGTGAAGAGAACGTTGAGAGACTCAAGACCCAACACTCTGGATGAGCTAAAGGCCGCTATCGAAGCATCCTGGGCCTCCATAAGACCTCAGCAGTGCCACAGGCTGATTGCCTCCATGCCACGCCGCATTGAAGCAGTCATTTCTGCAAAAGGATTCCCGACCAAGTATTGAGTGCATAACTGTACATGATTATTTGAAGGTTGACGTTTTTTGTATTAAAAACACTTTTCTTTTATTGGTCGGATGAAATATGCTAATTTTGTAAGATAGGAATTTTGGGTTTTCATGAGCTGTATGCCAAAATCATCCGTATTAAGACAATAAAAGACCTGAAATATTTCAGTTAGTGTGCAATGAATCTAAAATATATGAATGTTACATTTTCATCATGACATTATGGAAAATAATGAACTTTATCACAATATGCTAATATTTTGAGAAGGACCTGTATATATGCTTCCAATAGGTCAAATTATCAGGCAGCATAGAATAAATTTTCACTGTTATGCTGATGATACTCAACTTTACTTATCCATAAATCCTGATAAGCCCAACCAGTTAGACAGACTACAAGCATGTCTTGAAGACATAAAAACTTGGATGACTTTAAATTTTTTGCTTCTAAATTCAGACAAGACAGAAGTTGTCGTCTTTGGACCGGAGTCTTTAAAAAAGAAACTGCTTAGTCAATCACTTAACCTGGATGGCATTAAATTGACCTCCGATAATAAAGTAAAAAACCTTGGTGTTATTTTTGACCAGGACATGTCATTTAAATCCCATATTAAACAGGTTTATAGGATTTCCTTCTTTCATCTCCGGAACATTGCCAAAATTAGAAATATCCAATCCAGGAGTGATGCTGAAAAACTAGTCCATGCATTTGTTACTTCAAGGCTGGACTATTGTAATTCGTTACTATCAGGATGTCCACAAAATGCAGTTAAAAGCCTTCAGCTGATTCAAAATGCTGCAGCAAGAGTTCTGATGAAAATTAAAAAGAGAAATCATATTTCCCCTACTTTAGCTTCCTTTCATTGGCTCCCTGTTAAATTTAGAAAATAATTTAAAATTCTCCTCCTCACATATTAAGCCCTTAATGATCTAGCTTCATCATACATCAGAGATCTGATTGGTCCATATGTTCCTAACAGAGCACTTCGTTCTCAGACTGCAGGTTTACTGGTGGTTCCTAGAGTCTCTAGAAGTAGAATGGGAGGCAGATCCTTTAGTTATCAGGCTCCTCTCCTGTGGAACCAATTCCCAGTTTTAGTCCATGAGGCAGACACCCTGTCTACTTTTAAGGCTAGGCTTAAAACTTTCCTTTTTGATAAAGCTTATAGTTAGAGTGGCTTAGTTTATCAGGGAGGGAGCCTTCCTCCCTCCCTGTTGGTTGGAGTAAGGGAGAGTCAGGTTTAGCCTAAACCGGCTCAGTTATGGTTAAGGTGCAAACACACCCTCCATTTCTGCTACCTGTATGACCCCTTCTCTTTTCCAATGGTTATAATCAGTCTGACAGAGAGAGGTATCCCAATCCTTGTGGTTTTTAGTATAACAATGACCATCAGTGGGACCCTTTGTGGGGTTTTTTGGGACGACATTGTTGTAAATAAGCGCAGTTTAACTAAATAATCTGAACTGAAACTATCTGTGTAGTTATGCTGCTATAGGCTTAGGCTGCTGGAGGACATAACAACCACTTTCACCCTCTTCGCTACATTCTCACTCTACTTACCAATTTTGCATTATTTGCTGTTATTTCAACTTTTAACATTGTTCTCTATTCTCTTCCTAGAAGCTACACCTTGCCTGGCTCTGTGTCTACCTGTGACACCTTTCTGGAGAGGGGAATCGTCCGAGCTTCTGCTGGCAACAACTTAATTCTCACCCTCTACCGATGATCCACATGGCCCTGTCTTTTAGTGTTTAACCCTTTCTCTCTCTTCTGGAAATTGACTGAGCTTTTACTGTAACTAATTATATGTGCTCTCTTTCAGACTCTAACCTTGAAAACTGGCTCAGAGTTTATCTGTTCTTTCTTTCTAGGTGAAACGACTAAAGGAGCTACATCCATTAACATTGACTTTTGTAGGCAGTTGGCAGCACTGGATTTAGTTTTTGGTATCAGAGTAAAGGGGTTAAAAAAATAAATGCATATAATACTTTTCAGATTTTTATTTCTAATAGATTTTGAAAACCATGCATGCCTTTCCTTTACAATTATTTGCTAGTGTGTGCTGTTATATCAAAATTAAAACAGTAAAATACATAGATGTTCGTTGTAGCGTAACAAACTGAGAACTTTCAATGGGTATGGATACTTTTGCAAGGCACCAGAAAATAGTTCTGACCCCTGCCACCCCAAATAAATAAATACGTTCAACAGCTCCGCAGAAGAGTATATGATTTTACTGTTGTAACGGACCTTCTCTGTTGTGTTGAAGCGAAGACTGTAAAGAACCGTTGGTTACAGTTTAGCTAACATGCTAAAAGCTCGCTCGCGCATACTTAGAAGCTCCTGTGATAAACACAAGACGTCATGTTTAAAACTATTACCAGCTCTAAAAACGCATAAATAACCAAAGTTAAAGTAAGGCTGAGCAGTTTGAGCCTACCGGAGGAACCTCAGAGACGCCTCGCCTCGCCTCCTCCTACTTCCACAATGACTGATGTAAAAAAAACTCCCCCGAAGGCTCGTTCACTGTCAGACTTCCAGGAGGTTTTTAAACTTCGCAGCTCCGCAACATCTGCATTCAAGATGCGTTCAGGAGCTGCCCCAAGAACACGGAAATAATACATTCACTTCAAAAGGCGACCGTTTACTTATGTTTGTATTGTTTATTTATTATTTATTAATTAATGTTCAGTTGGTTATCCCTATTAATTTAGAAGTTAGATATGCACATACATGTCCGTTTAAGTTTTACTGTAGGTACAGGAAATATAATATTATGTAATATGTAGTAGCACTGTTGCCTTGTAACAAGAAGGTCCCAGGTCCGTCTCTCAGACTCTTTCCACAGTCATATTCAATAAATCAGAATATGTGTTCTGAGCACTAATATGGCCCTTTATGGAACTTTCACAAATTAAATAAATTTTTTGAAAATCCCAAACTGGCTTTAAAAATTCTGCTATTAATCTAGAAAAATCTAGTCCAGTTTTCAGGTGGTCCAGATGCAAAACAAACATTGAAATCGCCCTTTGTGGAACTTTCACAAAGTAAATAAAGGTTTCACAAACTGGGTTTGAAACTGGGTTTGAAAGATTCTGCTATGAATGTAGTCCAGGTTTGAAGTGTCTAAGTAATGTAGTTTTTGAGCTGGAGCCGATTAAAGATGCTCCATGTAATGAAACATTAGGTGGAATATCCCTTTAACTGTTTCCCGAATCGGAAAGTACAATCGGAAGCCAACTTCAGATTAGTCGTTCCTGATGAGGCTCCTTTCTCAGATTAAAAGTAGGCCTACCTTTTAAAAAATAAACTTTAAGCAGGCATTAAACATATTTAATTCAGCCCAGATTTCTGTTTTAAAGATGTTTTTTTTTTTGTTTGTCTTACTATATTACAACCATAAATGTCATGTTTTCATTAGCTGTAGGCGGAAAACCATCACAATTAGCAGAAACAAAGGCTTGAAAACACCTGCCGATGTGTAATTAATCAATATAATGTTTCAATTAGTGAAATTAGGTACTATGACTATGACAGTACACGTTCTCTCTGCATGTCTGTGTTCCTCCCACAGGCCAAAAAAATAACTGCTAGTTTAATTTATCAATCTTTAGGTGTTCCCCTGTTATGGACTGGCGAGTTGTTTTGTTTAACCGCTGGATAAAGGCCTCAAACCCCCTGCGACGCTGCTAGGATAAGCGGGCATAAATATTGGATGGATTGATTAATATTGTACACAAGACCACTAAATAATGTCAGTATGTTATTTTTTTTTACCGTGATTTATCTGCCAAAATTTATTTCTGTATTTATTTACATATTAAATAAAATGCAAATATATTTTTTTTAATTACACATCAATGTTTTGGGTTTTAGAGTTGACCGGTGACGTGCAGTCAGCGGAGGCTGTCATCGTGAGAAGTAAAATAGTAATAGAAAATCAATTTCTCCTTTTAACTGTTCTATAAATGTGTTTTCTGTATGATTTCCACATTTTATGGTCAAAATCGTTGAATTCACGCATTACCGATTCAAATACATAGGAGAAAGGGAAGGCGAGGCAGTGAATAGCTGTACCTCACCGCTGATGGCACTGATTGATGCAGGCAGTTGGCGCATGCTCATTGGTGTCTCTCTTTATATCACTAATATACATGCTGGATTACACATTTACAACACATGCTGACGTTTCACAGTCTGTCTAATATATTTAATGAATGTGTGTGACATATTTAATCATTCCAAGCGGCTATAAATGCACAGTGAAAATGGACGCAGGATGAGGCAAAAAGTACCGCGCCGTACTGGTAGGGGGCAGTGCTGAGCCCCATAGGCAGAGACAGCTAACAGCACGTCGCTTCTTATTCTTCAGCTACGAGGTCAGGGGTGTTTTCACCGACAAGACCTGTTACTCTCACTTAAATCTAGTCAGACAAAATGGAAGATTACTTCTCAAAACTGGAAAATTATTTTTCTGAAGTAGATTTTTAGTAGAAACACGAGGTTTTAGAGAGAGGAAAACCAATTCCAGAGCTGGAAGATCTGCCAAGTGGGAGAAAGGTTACCCGCTCTTTTCACCCGGAGTGGTACACCTGAAAACCATGTGGAGTCCACGGATTTAACGTGGCATTGATTGGGCAGGGCATACTGAACATTAGTGTCCACAACACAAAGGTTATGGAGAACCAGGATATTTTAAAAGACTTAATTAATACAACCTGCTTCCATGTACTTCTTATAAAAAAGATCAATGTATATGACTCTAAATACCAGTTATTGTGTGCCATTTGATCTGATATAATATGCAAAATAATTTCCCTATATATTATTTTCTTTCTAAAAATGTACAGTTTATGAATTTACTTTTTCGTTTAATGCCAGAAGTGACACTACAGAAGGTCAAAGTTGCCGTAATTGCTGACTGTACATGTTATGTATGAATATAAAAAATAACCCAGTGTCTCAATCATTATGAAATAATAATGCAGCTCCACCATTCATGTGCGCTATTTATGCACTCTACCTGTCCATGTCATGTTCTCAGGTTTCCTAAACTGTGTTTACCTCCACGTCATGTAATCCACAGATTTCGACACCCCCCAAAGGTGGCTTGACCAGTGGAGCAAAGCATCTTTAAACAAACCCCAGCACACCCTCAGAGCTTCTGTGCCACAAAATGATCTCTGTGAAACTGCCTGTTGCATAAGGAAAAACAGTTCCGGACCACATAAAAGAGCCCATTGGCCAAACTTCTGTACGTTTCCATTTTCTCACTTTCCTCCGGATGAAAAGGTGATCTGAGACCTTTTGTCTCCTCTCTGGTTTCTGGCTAAGAATTCACCCGAGACAAGGGCAGGGTCAAGTTTGTGTGGAACTTGCGAGTCAAACACAGACAGCAGTTATGATGTTAGCATGTAAATAGTGATAAAGGCGGATAGGAAAGGTGGGGAGGAGCAGAAGTCTCTCAAATGCTTGATAACCAATCTTGACAGAGAGAGTGGAAAATTACTAGGTGCATGTGTGAGTAGTACATGAGGAATTCCCAGCAGATCATGTAGCCACTGGTAGGATCCTCCCAATAACATTCTGTTCATACAATAAAAATAACAGAAATTCCTGCCAAAATGTTGTAATTATTCCAATCATTTTGTTAGAGCTGTACCAGATTAGATTTTTCGCAAGGACTTTGAGGTTTGAAAAAACACCAGCAAACTTTTAAACCTATAATTTGTGTTTCTCTAATTTTGTTCTTCCCCTTCACAAATTGATTCTCTTGTTCATAGTGTGACTTCATCATTGCGTGATGCATTAGACAATGCAGACCCCTTGAAAAAGAAGGTAATTATTTATAAGAGGCTAGCTCCCTGGTTTAATTCAGAGCTGCATACTTTTAAAGCACAATGTTAGAAAACTGGAGAGAAAATGGTCCTCTACACACCTAGAGGATTCATACTTAATCTGGAAAAATAGTCTACTGTTGTATAAAAAGACACTTCACCAAGCTAGAATAGCTTATTTCTCATCATTAATAGAAGAGAATAAAAATAATCCTAGGTTTCTCTTTAGTACAGTTGCTAAACTTACACAGAGTCATAGCTCCCATAGCTCTCAACAGTCATGACTTTATGGGATTCTTTTTAAATAAAATTGATTCTATTAAAAACAAATGCATGTAGCGACAGTGGAGAGGAAAAACTCCCTTTCAACAGGAAGAAACCTCCAGCAGAACCAGGCTCTGTGTGAGCGACCATCTGCCACGACCGACTGGGGGTTTGAGAGAACAGAGCAGAGACAGAAAGAGAACACAGAAGCACGGATCCAGGAGTACTTTCTATGGGAAGGAAAAGCAAAATATTAATGGATGTAGCTCCTTTAGTTGCTTCATCTAGGAAGAAAAAAACAGATGAACTCTGAGCCAGTTTTCAAGTTTAGAGTATGAGAGAGTGTATAAAACAAGCAAACACCCAACAAAAGCCTTGACCCCAACTTTATTGGGCTTAAAACCCAGCCATAGGCTTGCAACCAAACTCAAAAACCCCAAAATAGACATCCCCATTCATGAATGTATATACATGTCTCACCAAAACTCTAAATTTGTTCATTGTAAAGGAACCAATAATTAAAATTCTAAAAATGTATAATTACGGTGACACTTTAAATTTGGAAAAAAATTGCTGCACCATTTTAAAAATCTTTAGAAATATCACCACCTAATCAATCTTTTAAACCTTTAAATCTCACTTCTGAAACAAATGGCAGCTTCAAACAATGGCACAACTTTCAGATATATAATAAACTCTATAAATCACGGCTTAAGGTCCACCTCCCACCGATGTAGTGTACAGGTTCAGATTAGCAGGAGTCGGTTTTAGTTTATTCTCCTCACAGGAGACTGGACAGAAATCAGCAGCAGTAGGATTTAAAAATGTTCAAAATGTGTAAAGTTTGAAGAGTCACGTTAAAACCTTTGTAGCAAAGCAAAGTTTAAGGCAGTCTTTTGAAGTCAAACATATTTCCTGTTCTCTATGTCCTTTTTTATGGGCTTTTTAATGCAGTTGATCTCATCTTCATCCAAACATTTGTCGTATTTCTACCTTTTCTCATCCTTTTTGCTCTCCCGCTCTTTGATGTTGCTGCCTCTGTTGTTTTCTGGGTTGGTACTGTGCAGCTCCTCTCGTATGGTGTTAAGCTCCACCAGACCATCGTGCAGCTGTGTGGACACCTCCCTGATTTTGGCAGCAAACTCTGATTTTGCCCCTTTTTTCAGCTCCTTAGAGTCTTTAGCTACAAAGTAGATGTCCATACCAACAAAGAGCCCTGTGAGCACGCCAGTGGCCATACTGGCAATTTGGACCGCTCTGGCTGCAGTGCTGCCCGCCACATTAGCAATCTGCACCACACGCATGATCTCGTTGGCGTTGATGAGGATGGCCTTCCCTGCCATTGCTCCATCCTCGTAAAACTGACTGGTGAGCACAGGAAAGTCCTGATTGTATGCATGTTTCTTCATCTTAAGCAGGTCAAACCTGCGCAGGTTCTCTATTCCCTGTTTGATGAATTTCAGGCACTTATTGAGGTCGGCGATCTTCTCCTGGTAGTCTTCGACAATCTTTTCCACCTTCTTGCGGTCCAAAGAGTTGTTGACCTGGTTTGAGATGCCAGCACCGGCCGAAGTTAAACCACCTGCTGTGGCGACACCCAAACCTACCGCTGTGACAATCAGAGAGGTTCCCATGGTCACCGGAGCCAGGGCAAGGCCCGTGATGGTGGCAACGCCCCCAATGGCGCTGGTGGAGCCTCCTGTGATCTGAGCGATCTTTGTCTTCTTGTTGAATTTGTCCAGGCCGTCGGCAATGGAATTGAGGTCAATGACGTGCTGCCAGAGGCTCTCAGCGCGCTCGGAAAACAGCTTGTTGAAGACTCGGATACCCTTCTGGAGCTTCTCTGCAGTTAAAGCAAAGGCCCTGAGAAAAGAATTGGTACTGTTGAGTAATAATACAGTTTCCCAGGTGCCATATTAGTTCAAATGTGAAAGGTACCCATCCCTATTAGACTAAAAGATTCAAAAAAGTAAATATATAACAATTTAAAGAAATCTATGAAGAGATGAGAAACAAAGTCTCTTGTCAAGTCTAGTCATTTCTAAGCCTTTGGGGCTCCAGTGGACCACAGCACGCACCACTATCCACAAATGGAGAAAACATTGAGCTGCACAGAATTGGCAGGCCCACCGAGATTTTTTAAAGAGAGTCAATGACCCATTCAGGAGGTCACAAAAGCAGCCTGAATAATATCTAAAGCACTGCAGATATACATGGCTCAGTTAATGTGTTTTGAATGCAAAACCACTGCTGACCGAAACGAACAAAGTCCATTTGCTAAAAAACCTCTTAATGATCTAAATCCTTGGGATTTGTTCACATTTTTTTATTATGTTTTTTAACTCAGTTTGCTCTGAGAGAAGAAAAGTAAAATATTTCTTTTGTTGACATAAACTATGTCAAAACTTTTGGCGAAAAAAAAAAAAAAAATGATTTCATGTAAGGCGGGATGCCCATAAAGGAATCAGTACCACAAAACAATAGAAGTAATCTTAAATGTGAAATATACAGAAAAATATATTAATAATTAAATTACATATGAGACTTCAGCATTCTAATCCCAATTTAGCTCCATAATCGTCAAAATACAAAATTACCAAGAGAAATAATCTGACACACAGCAGTTTAATACATGGTTATAATGAACTGGAGGTACATTTGGAGGAAATGGAAACATAGGAGAATGAATCAATAAACATGATTATAGACATGATTATAGACATCAGGGAATACGATGGTAGCATCCGTTGAAGTGGAACTAAACCTGATGTAAAAGCATAACCCCGCGCCCAGACAAATTTTAATAAATACCACCAAAGTGGGCGGGGCCAAGAGACACTGAGGGGCACGGCCAAGTATGGGGATGAGTGAAGGGGGTTAAGCGTAGATGTGGTCAAGTGGACAGGGAAAGTGGCAGCTAAGACATATTAAAACATAGAGAATGGGCAGAGCGACGGTGGTAGGACAGAATGGGTCCAGTAAAGTGATGTTAGCAGCATCATTGCTCACATGGACTTACATTCAAAGCAGTAACAAATATCAGGAAGTTTACATTTATATAGATGTAGATTTATATTATCTCCAGTAGAGCATATGATCGGAGGTATAAAGCATAAAACTATGATCAATGCTGGCCAATTCCAACTCCGGACTCGTTACGGTGCCATGTCTGAGTGAGATGGTTTTATACCTGAACTCAGGGCTGTGATGTAGACATGTACCAAGCTGTACCGTTTGAACCAATAGGAAAATTCAACTGCATTAGCCACTGATCAACCCAAAAGGGGCAGCACTAAGGCAGCTTTATGACAAATATTGCAGAATTAAAATAGTTTACACAAAAATTTGAAAAATTGCACAGTAAGCTAAAGATAGCGCCCTTAAAGCCTAGTTTATACAGTTTATCTGCAAAAAAAGTTGATGTGAGGTTTAGATCCACTTTAAGTGCACTTTAGGAGGAGCTAAGCAAGTTTAAGTGACAGTCACAGACATGTTTGTGGTTGAACTTACTTGGCTTCTTCCTTTTCGGTCATGTCGTCATTTTGAGGCGTGTCCTCCCAGGCTAAAAAAAAACAAAAAAAAACACGACACCAAAAAGCAATAAAGAGGAGCGAAATGAATCAATTGACGTGTAACACCCATGTGTTGCTATGACAACCATACACCGTAGCTCCCAGTGACGTGGATGAATATTGGCAAGGTCAACCTTTTGTTCCAGTCCATCCCAGAGGCATTCAATGACCTCCATAAAAGGTGGTGACAACATGTTTGTTAAAAGCTTTTCCTTTTTTTTTTTTTTCAAAGTTAGAAGACTTTATGGATGAGGGCATTATTTGCTAAAGCAGGAAATATACTTTTCTTAGATTTGACATTGCAAAAGATAAATGAAAGCATTTTAATTTTACTTAAGTGACTTAAATATATATTTAAAAAAAACTGGTGGTATTCAAAACTTACTTTTTTCCCATTTCAGAAATTAAACTTACACAAATGGAAAAAAAAAGACTTACATTCAACCGTGTTCCACCAGTCCATGAGATCTTCCACATCCTAAAAGACACTCAGATTTATATATACACAATTATTGCAAATGTTGACTTTTTTTTATTATAAATCATTAAACCATTTTATACCTGAAAATAGCAATTTAAAAGGTGCCAGCCATTTCACCTCTTTAATATTTCATATTTCTGCATTTTTTGGGTTTTTGTGTCCAACTTTTCGGGGGTTTGAGTGTTGTTGTTTTTTTTGACTGACCATGCATGAGTGATATAATATCTACTAGAAGGAGGTCAGAGTTATTCCCATATTTCACAGTAGTGAACAGGCCTAACCAGAAGCCAAAACCACAATCAATTGAATCCATCCTTCCATCTTCTTGAGGGGTCACATGTGGGCTGTTGCCTATCTACAATGGTCGTTGGGCGAGAGGCGGACTACACCCTGGGCAGATTGCCAGTCCATCACGGGACAAACAGCCATCCACACACACACCTAAGGCCCATTTAAAGTAATAAATTAACATAACAGTCCTGTGGGAGGAAGCTGAAGTACAGAGAGACCAAACTAGCATGGGGAGAACATGCAAACTGCATTCAGAAAGAGCCCAGGCTGGGATTCATTCCCAGGACCTTCTTGCTGCAAGGCAACGGTGCTAACCACTGTTCTGCCGCTCAGCCATAAAATCTTCAGTAAAATATCAGATTACACTAAATATAACGAAGATTTGAGCATCTGTTGGAACTTCTATTGCCATAATTTATAAAACATAGTTAACTGCCATGAGAAATAAATTGATACTCAATGCCTAATTACAAGGATAGAAACAGCTTGTTTACCGGTACTAAAAAGGATGTAGGTCAGGACAAAAATGGCAGCAGGGTACAAAATGGGAGTACGAACTGGCAAAGAGGCAAACAGACTTGGAGTTGTCAACATATTTTGTCTCAGAGACCAACCTGACTGTCTTTAGGCTGTGAGGGCTCAATACAGAAATCTTCCAGCTGGTCAAATAAAGACCTTTGGGGTTCTTCATTCTGAGAAAATAGACAAATACAAATTAAAACTGAAGAATAAGCTTAACTTTTACAATCAAATAAATGCTATATAGAGGAACATCTACACAGAAGTACGGCGAGAGGTGTATGTGAGGCAGACAGTTATGAATGTCAAAATCAAAATATAGAGAATCAAAGTTCTTTAGTTTCACTTTTTTGTACTCATATAAGAGGAAGTGTGAGATATCCTAACTGTGTAGACCTCTCTGTGCCGTTTTGCAGAAGTAAAAAAGGACCGGAAGCTTTCATGGAGCAGCTGTAAAAAAAGAACTGGAGAGACAAGTTCAGGCACATTGGAGGCTAATCTTCTCATCTTCCCATGTTCATGGGCACGAACAAACATGTATGAATGTGCGGGGGTGGGTTTCATGTCAGCAGTGGCAGAGAGGAACAACAACAAAAGAAAAAAAAACACGCTGACAATAAAAGTCTGTTGGGAGCTGAGAGGACACTCTGGAGACAAAGTGCATGATGGGAAGAAAGAAGGTTGTTTTTCAGAGTGAAGGGTTGGAGTCAGGTGATTAAAAGGCAATTTGTAATCCAGAACCACAATGAGTAAGACTGAAAGAAAACATGTCTCTGGTGGACAGCTACTTGTAATTTATGGTTTGATGCATATGAGAGAGACAAGTGCAAAAAGCAATAGAAGCGTTAAAAAACTGTTCATTTTGAAAAGGAAAGATTTACCACCTGTCCAGCAGCTCCATCTTGTTTGTTCCTCTGAATGACTTTGGCCTGCAAACAAACAAAAGACAAAGAAAATCACATCTGTCCTAACGTTACTTTTGAAGCACTAGCACAGAGTTTACATATATGTTCAACCAATGGTCTTCAGATAGATGGATAGGTTGCAGTGAGTTGGTAATGTGCTTTACTAACCTGTCCTAAATAACCTGACATGGTAACAGACATGGTAACAGTTTACCAAAACCAGTTTAAAGACTGCAGCAAGGAGCCAACAATGAGATTCTAGTCCAAATACATCATCAAAGTTAGGACTTTCTGAAAATGCCCTGTGTCATGTTATCATTTCTACTGTCAGGAAATCTAATTATATTTGGAATATTCCACACAATGGTCTCGGTCAACAGAGAAAAGTTGCTTCTTATGTTGTACAGAAGAATTCATAATATTTTAACAGGAATGAGGTTGCACTGTGTTGATATGTTGTTATTAATCTGTTGGTGGTTGATGTTACCCAGAATTATAGACATACAGGTACTTCTCAAAATATTAGCATATTGTGATAAAGTTAATTATTTTCCATAATGTCATGATGAAAATTTAACATTCATATATTTTAGATTCATTGCACACTAACTGAAATATTTCAGGTCTTTTATTGTCTTAATACAGATGATTTTGGCATACAGCTCATGAAAACCCAAAATTCCTATCTCACAAAATTAGCATATTTCATCCGACCAATAAAAGAAAAGTGTTTTTAATACAAAAAACGTCAACCTTCAAATAATCATGTACAGTTATGCACTCAATACTTGGTCGGGAATCCTTTGGCAGAAATGACTGCTTCAGTGCGGCGTGGCATGGAGGCAATCAGCCTGTGGCACTGCTGAGGTCTTATGGAGGCCCAGGATGCTTCGATAGCGGCCTTTAGCTCATCCAGAGTGTTGGGTCTTGAGTGTCTCAACGTTCTCTTCACAATATCCCACAGATTCTCTATGGGGTTCAGGTCAGGAGAGTTGGCAGGCCAATTGAGCACAGTGATACCATGGTCAGTAAACCATTTACCAGTGGTTTTGGCACTGTGAGCAGGTGCCAGGTCGTGCTGATAAATGAAATGTTCATCTCCATAAAGCTTTTCAGCAGATGGAAGCATGAAGTGCTCCAAAATCTCCTGATAGCTAGCTGCATTGACCCTGCCCTTGATAAAACACAGTGGACCAACACAAGCAGCTGACACGGCTCCCCAGACCATCACTGACTGTGGGTACTTGACACTGGACTTCTGGCATTTTGGCATTTCCTTCTCCCCAGTCTTCCTCCAGACTCTGGCACCTTGATTTCCGAATGACATGCAGAATTTGCTTTCATCCGAAAAAAGTACTTTGGACCACTGAGCAACAGTCCAGTGCTGCTTCTCTGTATCCCAGGTCAGGCGCTTCTGCCACTGTTTCTGGTTCAAAAGTGGCTTGACCTGGGGAATGCGGCACCTGTAGCCCATTTCCTGCACACGCCTGTGCTCAGTGGCTCTGGATGTTTCTACTCCAGACTCAGTCCACTGCTTCCGCAGGTCCCCCAAGGTCTGGAATCGGCCCTTCTCCACAATCTTCCTCAGGGTCCGGTCACCTCTTCTCGTTGTGCAGCGTTTTCTGCCACACTTTTTCCTTCCCACAGACTTCCCACTGAGGTGCCTTGATACAGCACTCTGGGAACAGCCTATTCGTTCAGAAATTTCTTTCTGTGTCTTACCCTCTTGCTTGAGGGTGTCAATAGTGGCCTTCTGGACAGCAGTCAGGTCGGCAGTCTTACCCATGATTGGGGTTTTGAGTGATGAACCAGGCTGGGAGTTTTAAAGGCCTCAGGAATCTTTTGCAGGTGTTTAGAGTTAACTCGTTGATTCAGATGATTAGGTTCATAGCTCGTTTAGAGACCCTTTTAATGATATGCTAATTTTGTGAGATAGGAATTTTGGGTTTTATTTTGAGAAGGATCTGTATAAACATACATTAAAGCTAAACCTCACATAATGTGCTAGAAACCTGACAATTGAAAGCTGTAGGGTCAAATGGTCAGGTCATTCTCACACCCACACACGACTGGGAAGACAACATGTGCAAACTACTGAAAACCTTAAACGCACAAACTAAACTGCAAAGGTGCAAACTACTGGAAAACCTAAATACATAACTACACAATTAACTACTTGAAACCTACATAGCAAACTATTGGAATTGTTAATCACGCAAATATAAAAAAAAATTAAGACACCTAAAACACGCATACAACTGGCAACCTGATGTGCAAAATACTAGAAAACCTAAAAGCACAAACAGCACAGGTAAACTGGAAACCTGATGTGCAAACCACTGGGAGCCGTAACCACACAAACCGTTGTTAAATGTTGCAAGTCCAAAGTTGCCCGGAAATGACATCATAGCGGAAGTCTCCAATCATTCATTGTGTAAGCCTCAATGATAAACTGTTCAGGTAGAAGCCAAGTTAAAAACAGTGTTAATATGGTGGCAGCAATACTATGACAGCAGCCATTAGTCTGCATTGTTTTCCAGAAGCAAAGAGGATCAGAACTGCCAAGATCAGAGCTGGACAACTGACGAGAATCAGATGGGCTGGTCCCACAAAGCACAGCCAGATGTGATCAGAGGACTTTTCGGCAAACTGCTTCAAAACAAGAAACCTTTGAATTTACAGGAGAAATGATGTCAGAGGTCAGGATATTTTACAGATGAAGGAGATTGTTGAAAGCAGCTGCTATAGCCATGCTGTTCAGGGCATCTGATGTAAATAAAAGGTTGTTGCTGCTGTTGCTAAACGAATCAATGCTCAGCCGGTAGCAACACTTCCTTGACACAAAAGTACATTTAGATATTGGCTATTGATAGTTAAAATATTAGTTACTGATAATTAAAAATAAGAAATTATTATTTTATTGTTAATAATAATAATATGAAATTTCTATTATTAAAATAAGATAAATTACACATGCATACAATATATTTAAATAAATGTTTCTCAAAAGATTCTAATATAAAGTTTTTTTTTAAATGACACCAGGTAGTGTCTTAAGATCTTGAATAATCCCTTGTGTCTGCTGCTGCTGCTCCTTGCTGCTCAGCTTCACCTCTGCTGGTTTCACTCAGTGCCGTATATATACTGAATATGTACCCGGATTTACACTGTATCTGCTCCGGTCCAATCCGGTCCAGTCCGCTGCGAAGCTCAGAA
This sequence comes from Girardinichthys multiradiatus, assembly GCF_021462225.1. Classification (NCBI taxonomy): domain Eukaryota; kingdom Metazoa; phylum Chordata; class Actinopteri; order Cyprinodontiformes; family Goodeidae; genus Girardinichthys; species Girardinichthys multiradiatus. The sequence goes on from NC_061799.1 coordinate 37,236,948, forward strand.
GAGCTCCAAGAAGCATATGCAGATCGCACAATATAAACCAGTGACAAATGCGGTAGCAAGTGCAAAACAAGTCCTTCAGTGGAAGTTAAACTGCTTCATTTTTCATTTTATGCATCCAGATGTTTTCATGTGTTTTGTTCTACAATGGGTGAGTTCACTGAGTGCAGCGAAGCTACATTTGTTGCTTAATTTGGTGCATTTAATATTTAATTGCTCTGTTTCTAATACCTTAGTTTACCCGGTAACTGATCTAATTGATCTAATGTAAACAACTGCTTATATAAACACCTAAATATATGTATGTATTTATTAATAAAGTGAGATCTAGTCTGTCTTTAGTGAATTATTTTGAAAACCCGGATGTTGTGCTCGTTCTGTTTCCTGGTGGTGTGGTATGATTCATGAATATTGACTCCAGCTGTGCTCCGGCAGGCAAAAATAGACTCTGGTGGAATTAGATGGCCGTCCACAGGCCGCAGCACTTCTGCTCTGCCATCTGATGAAAGCTGATTTTCTTCTCCTGACTCTGCTGCATCCCTCTGTGAGAATGACTGAAATATATCTAAAGAAACATCAGATTCTCTGCTGCTGACTGTGTTGCCAGCCATTGTAGCAGCAGTCAGTTTACGTTCCGGGGTTCCCCTTCTATGTCATAAAAGAGCCCAAAGGAGTAGTCCGGAAATGCCTTTTTAGTTAAATTTATTACCCTATCTTAACAACTGTTCAGTTCAGCGGCATAAATTTACTTTTTGAAATATTTTAATGTTTCGTTTCCATAAATATAATTGGATTTATCATAAAAATTCGATGTCACAGGCACTTTAATGCCGACATTTTCCTCTGAACAGTAACGAGCCAGCTGTTGCAATGCTGTGTCCTGCTTCTTCTTTTTGCATACAAATAGTCATGGACTAGTGAAAGCTTAAAAAGAAACCATGATGAACTGGCTTGCTGAAATTCTGGTATGGTATCAGTTCCTTGATTTGCAGAAAAGCTTTTTCACTATATATAAATCCAAGTCTGATCTGACTTTTTAATCAGAAATGCATAACGCATGTAAAAATGGGCACACAGAAGTTTGTATCAGTCACATATTTTATTCTTACCTTCACCTGGGGCATGAAGGGATTGTTTTTCTTGGGTTTCTTGACTTTGGGCTAAAACAAAAAACAAACGGGATCATTCCACGGCAATAAAATGAAATACTTACATTGTTCCCTTTGCACCTCTCAGAGTCACATAACATCTGAAATCTAACCTTCTCTGTATTCTCCTTGTCCTCATGTTCTTTAATTTCTCGTTTGGATGAGGACTCTTCTTCGTCTTTCAGCCCTTCATCATCAGATGCAGCCTGACATAAGTAACAAAGATAAGCCACAAACAGAAAACATCATTTAGCTACTGGCTTTTACAGATATACAGTAAATTAGATGTAATTAGATGTTTCTAAAAGTGCCATGTGTTGCCTCTGTTTCTGTTTAGATGTAGTCCAGTACTATTAAAAGGAGGAACTGAAAGGAAACCATAATGGGAAAGCTTGTTTAAGTTTACAGAAAACATAAGTTCACTTAAAACTCCCTGGAGTGATTAAGAAAAATAATCTCCATCTTCTAATTTTATAAAAAAATGGGAGCATCTGGAGATCTTTGTGGGACATGGACACGTAGGTGGAAACCAATGTGTAGAAGTCACATTTTGAGCTTTACCTTGAACTGAGGCATGAAAGGATTGTGCTGCTTTGGCCTGACCTTGGGCTAAAAGGAAAAGAAGTTACAGTTTCATTTTTTATATAAAGACAGAAATGCTCAATTTGCAGCAATTAGTCAAATGAACGTTTGGTCCTGATCTGTGAAAAAAACAAAAAACAGACCTTCTCTGGTTGGTCCTTGTTCTCATCTTTAATTTCCTCTTTGGATGACGTCTCATCTTTGTCCTTCGACCCCTCGTCATCAGATGCAGCCTGATGCAAGTAATAAAAGCCACAAATAGAAAACAGCAATTAGCTACTGGCTTTTACAGATATTTATCATAAATGTGTAGAATTATTTGTTGAATACTGACAATTTAAACACTCACAATGCTGCGTGCTGTATAAATAGATGTGGTCATGCATTAGTAAAAACTGAAAGGAAACCATGAGAGGCTAGTCTGCTTACATTTCATGCATGTACTTTTTTCTCTGATTCACAGAAACAAATAACAAATGAAAAAGGAGTGCTAAAAAAAGATCTCCATCTGAATATCTTATGAGACAGACTAAGGCGATCTGAGATATTTCTTCCATTTGGGATATGCAGACGAGTCACGCTTGCCTTGACCTGTGGCATGAAAGGATTGAGTTTTTTGGGCTTCTTGACTTTGGGCTAAAAACAAAAAAACCTGATAACTTATTTTTCCTTTTACATTAAATACAGAAATGTTCCACTTGAAACTGAAAGCTAAATTAACATTTATTACTGACCTGCCAATAATTAAAAAACAAAAGCAAACAAAAAATTAAGCCAGACCCTCTCTGGTTTGTCTTTGTCCTCATCTTTCTTTTCCTCTTTGGGTAAAGACTCTTCATCTTGCAGCCCTTCATCATTAGACAGAGCCTAAATTGATTGTCCAGAATAAGTGTCAACAATGCATCTTGTGGTTTGATACCTTACAGACAGAATACATCCAACAAAATGAGGCAATACACAATAACGGGTTCATGAGAACGATGTCCAGGTATGACTAGTCTGTAAAGCCTATTGCCTTTATTTGTGCTTTTATAATTCTGAGACTGCCCAAATGTCAAAACGAATCTCAAACTGTGCCTCCAATCATCTTTGTTCAGTGTAGAAAATCCAGTTCAGGATCGATCAGTAAAAGTAGATAAAATTTTAAACTAAACAGAAACAAATGCAGTTCAGAGTGATTAAAAAGAGAACAGCAGCCTTTTAGTTCTAAAAGCTTCAAGGCAGATGCTAACTCTTCATAGCCAGTGGCGCTACACTTTTCCTCATCTGCCATTGCTTTTTTCTTTAAAATAAAAAATGCTGCCACACAAACAATAAAAGTGGTGGAGTGCTTTTATAGCCCAGTGTTAGCTTTATTAGTTTACTCAACAAAGCAAGGCGACTCAAATCTCCAATTTAGATACATGGGTTGCCAGCTTAAAATACACACCGCTGACCCCTATGTGACCCTGGTTCGTTCTTATGAATGATGACAGATTAAGACCCCTGTTCAAACCTAAAACCTAAATGACCTCTTTCTGGTAGTGAACAGTACAGTGAAAAAGTAATTGCTCCCCTCAGTGTTTCTCTGGTAATCTCAGACAAAGAAAACTAGACAGGTACAGGTTATCCAAACCAGCATGTTTTCCAAACCTTATGTGAAGATACAACACCCCACCCCTCCTAGTTAAATCATGAATTAAACATGATTAACCTTTTTTAGTTTAATTTCACTAGTACAACCAGGCCTGATTCTACCAGACCTGTAGAATCAAGAAATCACTTCAATAGGACCTGTCTGACAACACGAAGTAGGCTAACATATTTCAAAAAGGCACACATCATGCCCCAATCAAAAGAAATTCAAGAACAAATCTACAAATTCTGGAAATGGCTCCGAAAACCAATCCTAAGGCTTTGGGAATCCAGCAAACCACAGTACAAGCTATTTTCCACATATTTAAGATATGGAATTTCACAATGAGAGAAAAGCAATAATAGAAGAAATCTGCGAGGAGTTAAATCACTTTTCACAGGACTGCATCATTTTTTGGAGTTATACTACCATATTTTCTGTTAGTACTCTATAAATAGAATTTATAAAATGACTTTAAATCGCTGGTTAAAAAAGCATCCTTGATGTGTACCAAATGGCACCAATTTCTAATCGGAAAAAGGCGGTAGTAGAATGTCACAAGCTACAAAGGTACATAATCACGAAGGGGTGCAATAACCATATTTAGCAAGTTACACGTTACAAGTTAAACGCCAGTGGTGACATGAAATTTGACAAAATAATCAGGAAACATCCATATGGAAGTACGTGTCCATTCTTTCCCTCAAATGTCCCATCCCATTTTACAGCACTGCATAGACTAAAGCTACATTCTACTTTAGCTCAGATTTCTCAAAATCCACATCATAGTCAGTCAGTCAGTCATTTTCTACCGCTTATTCCATAGTGGGTCGCGGGGGAGCTGGTGCCTATCTCCAGCAGTCTATGGGCAAGAGGCGGGGTACACCCTGGACAGATCGCCAGTCCATCGCAGGGGCAACACACAAACAACCACACACACACTCATTCATACACTAAGGTCAATTTAGAGTGACCAATTAACCTAACAGGCATGTCTTTGGACTGTGGGAGGAAGCCGGAGTACCCGGTGAGAACCCACACATGCACGGGGAGAACATGCAAACTCCATGCAGAAAGACCCCAGGCCGGGAATCGAACCCAGGACCTTCTTGCTGCAAGGCAACAGTGCTACCAACTGCGCCACCGTGCAGCCCGAAAAAAAAATCCACATCATATCCCTTAAAAATCTGCAGGAAACTGACAACAAATTCATGCTTGAAAAATCAAGAACAAAGAGTCCTAAATAATAATATAACTATCTCTGAATATAAAGAAATTACTGTACCCATGTGACTAATACAGAACTGGAGCTCTGCAGAAACTCGCTCTGACAACAGCCCGAGGCTACCACATGTCTTTTGCATGTGTTTGGCATGAAAGAGTCAATAAGGAAGCAGAACTGGAAAAAGTAGATCTTATCCAAACAACTATAGCAAGTACTTTGTTTTGATCCGCATGTGGCAGCACACAAGTTCATTTCATACGGTGAAAGCATAAGATGAAAAAGTCCCAAAACAAATTTTATATAGTTTATCAAAGCCTTGGATGACTTTGTTTGCTTGGGGGAGAAGGCTTAAACCGAAACTAAGAAATTCACTCACTGGTTTGCTCTGTGGATTGTGCTTGTCATCATCTTTGGTCGCATATGATTGTTCTTTGTTACCTATATCTCCTGATTGACTCTGCTGTAAATTGATACAATAAAATAAGAAATTGTGTTGTCAGGCAACAAATTAACATTTAAATGAAAAGTTGTCTTGTTAGAGGAGCCTCAGAGGACATTTGCTTTCCTTCAGAACATCAGAAAAACCATAATAATGTATGCGCCTGATCAGAATTTGGTGTCTGATATCTGATCTGTACAATTTTGGCTTACCTATGCAATTCTGATTTCTCATTAAGTGTAATATATAAGACATAAAGAGCAGCACTCCAAATATAGTTTTTTTGAAGCATTCTGTCATGAATCATTGATAAATATGCATTTTAAAAGTAGGGGCAACAAGCTGCATGTAAAAAAGATAGCAATCACTGTAAAAGAAGATAATACAAAGTTAAAAACAGGCAAAATAATTTGGAGCTATCATTTTAAAATTGTCTTTAGCATCTCATACTAGTGAATGGAGTGCTTTGTGCAGCTATCATTACTAAAAGTATTTCTCTAGCGAATACACACAAACTGTATTCTCCAAAAAGCTTCCAGTATTTCCTAATCCATCGTATTTCACAATGGAGAGAGGTTGAAAGCTCCAATGGATAAAATAGCATCGGCGGTAATACTCAGCCTTCCTATTATCTTATAAAAGTTTACCTCTATCACAGTCCGAGTAATCCGCATATATGTTTTAAAATGTCATAGAGCATAGTTTCTATTTAAATAACTGCTTATATATATCTCTGTGCAAACTCTGACTTCATTTAATACGCAAAATTAGTAACTTTGAGCCCTCTTCACACGATATAAGTCTCCACACCAAAGAATGCTGTCCTTTTTAGTGCTTTAGCACAGCTTGTTGGGTGATCTGTGAAAGAGAGGATATCTGATCTCTGGCTGATTTCTCTGTGCATTTCTAGTCATAATTGACATGAACTGAGTTGATCATCATGTAGCAAAAACCCTGCTTGTTTGATCAATCAAAATAAGAATGAAGGTAAGAACAGAGGAAATATAGAAGACGTGAAAAAAATCATTACATGACATGCTACATTTGGTATGATTTTGCAGAATGGAGGTAAAATATCTAACATATATCACAAGCAGAAAACTAATCAAAACATTACACTTAGTTTTATGCCCACTAGAGCAAGATTATCAGAGACGTTTTTACTGTCTGTACGAACCTCCTGGTTGTCTTTCTTCCTAACAGCTCTGTCCATCTCCTGAAATTTAACCACAGCAACTTCCTTTAGCCAAGAAAAAACAAGCTACAACTTCAACAAATGGCACATAAAAAAGTGACAGCAAAGACTGCTCACCTCTTCTGATGGTCTGGGTGGAACTACAGGAGCTTCTGAAGATTTTGTTTTCTTCTCTCTAGTGGGTTTTGCCTTCAGCAAAGGACAGAAAAATAAAACTTGTAAGTAAATTCTAAGATAACTCGTATTGCAAAAAAGAAAAAAGAGGTTATAAATCAAAAAGCACCCTGTCCTCTGGGCTTCTTTGTTTTTCCACTTCATGCAGGGACATCGCCTTCATCTCCTGAATCCCAACAGCACACGGATTCAAAGCAGAGGTCACAACGCTTTCGTAAGGATCACATGGAAGTATTTATGGCAGCAAACAAACCTCTGCTCTTGGTCTGCGTAAGACTGGCAGAGTTTCACTCTTTTCCTTCCTTTCTGGCTTGATCAAATTACTCTTGACCTGCCAAGGACAAAAACACAGAGTGACTTAGTGTCTCAGAACAGGAGGATAAGATTTTTTAATAGCCTTCAGGAATGAGACGAGAACAACGTAGTAGGAAGTGTGGAAGAGGAGGAGCTTGCGTGCAGAGGGTATTTTTGTGTAAAGTTTATCAGCTCCATGCACATTTTTGAGGTCATTGATTAGTTGTGACCATAGTAAAAAATTGCTTTACCAGATCTGGCTTCTTTTCCAATTGTTTCCTATTCTCCTCAAGGGTCTCAGTGTCTTCAGCGTCCTTCTGAACAGAGGACAAAAAAAAAGCTTTTTACAGCTGTTCAATTTGTCAGTAAAATGCTATCAATAGTTTTATTTAAGCTAATGATTTATCATTAAATACATGTAATTTTTTTCAGCTGCAAAGAAAGTAATGACAAATTTTCCACTGAACTGAAATAATTAGAAAGTTAAATGTCATTCCTGCTATTTGAAGAGTTGTGATGTAAAGTCTTTGGCATGTATTGTGGACGTACTATATAGTTTATATACTAAGTAGAGATGGTATAGTTCTTTATAATGGGGTGTTCCTTTCTATCTGGAAGTCAAATTTGACCAATTCCCAGATAGAAAACTAATAAGAACATCTGATTGGTTCATTATTCTGACTGGGAAAGTCAGAGCTCACTGAGCAACCCCAAGCTTTGTATGCAATATGGCTGCAGGCATACTGAAAGTATTGAAAGTTTCCTGTATAGACTATTCATCACATGTAATGGTTTCTATTTCATTAAATCAGGAGCTCAAGAAATGCTGTTAAATATCTTGATGTTCAATTCATCAATGCATAAAATGGAAAGACATGTATCGTTATCGGCTTTATTGCAGTTGGTATCAAAAGAAATCCCCATGTTTTCCGACTTGCAACAGGAACACACTCAACTCTAGTGTGGCGGCATTCCCAGCTCCAACTTCCAAGACAAATTAAACACAGCATTACACCACTTTTCATCTACCTTGCATTTAAATGGTTTAAGAAGATATTCAGCTTTAGGTAAATAAAGCTACAGAACTACCTTCCTACACATTTGATATTGTAGCACAAAATTCATGCAAATGTCATAGCAAATGTTCCATCGATTCTCAGCCTTGGCTAAGCAGACATCTTCTACACTGATGAAGATTCACTCACGTCAGCATGGCTAATGCTTATAGTGGCTGATATGGCAAGGCTGTTCGACCCATTGTTTGCATTAGCAATAACATTAGCATTAGATATGTTAATGTAGATAAGTTAATGATCGAGCATCTCTTTTTTTAAGGATTTTATAGAAAATAAAATACGTAACATGTCTGATTAAGCCAAGCTGTCCAAGATCTATGTTCTGCCCTTAAACCAGGGTGTCATGGACAGACATATCACTGCTATTAACGCTGTGCCATGCTTACGCATAGCCAAAACTATAACCTAACAGTGTTGTTCAGACAACCGTTAAATATATTCATTCATTCATTTATTCATTCATCTTCTATACCGCTTATTCCATAGTGGGTCACGGGGGAGCTGGTGCCTATCTCCACCAGTCTACGGGCGAGAGGCAGGGTAGACCCTGGACAGGTTGTCAATCCATCGCAGGGCAACACAGAGACATACAGGAAAAACAACCATGCACACACCCATTCACACCTAAGGGACTGTGGGAGGAAGCCACAGTACCCGGTGAGAACCCACGCATGTACGGGGAGAACATGCAAACGCCATACAGAAAGACCCCCGGCCGGGAGTCGAACCCAGGACCTTCTTGCTGCAAGGCAACAGTGCTATCAACTGTTCCACCGTGCAGCATTGAATATAGAAAAAGAAAAAAACTTAAATGGTAATATAAAAGCAAAAAGTTGCTTAGTTTGTCCAGACAAAATTGTAAATTTTTCATTCCAAAATACGCAAAATAAACAAAACAAGTGTACAAACTTCATGGACATGACGGGACTTAATCATACACAAAGTTGGCAGCAGCTTTAGGATGCACCGCTTTAACGATAAGCATTAATAATCACTAGCACCACTTTCCCAGCCCTGATTTTGACTCCCTCATTACCACCTTCAACATCACCCAGCAAATTTATTAACAGGATAGTTACTTTAGCTGCAGAATGGAAGGGATTCAGGTAGGACATCGCTTTAACCATGGTGATCTGGGAGGGAAAACAGCATTAAAAATCATGTGCATCTGTTACTTTGATATCCTTTAGACACATCTGTTCATCAACTGGATTCCTAACCAAAATAAATGGCTCAAAACAGCAGAGGGATTAAAAATGTTTCTTTCATATTTGCAAGCTCATGAAAAAGAGAGGGTTAGAGCTCTGTGGATAAAGACAAGACTTCTGATGCTTCCTCATTATCGGGCACAGACTTCTTCTCCTGCAGATGAAGCCATTTTTAGTTTAGTTGCCACAAAGTTTTGAGTGAGTGCATGTTTGTTTTTTTCATAGTTGCCCAGACTTGGAAAATGATAAAACCAAATTTAATACTTTACGCCTGTTTAGCAACCTTGAAAGAAAAATGACTTGATACAAACATTTGATCAGTTACCTTTGAAGACTTATCTGTGAGATTGTCATTGCTGGCCAAGAGTTCTTCATCCATTGACAAATCGTCCTGCAACAAGAAAAACAAGTTAAAATCAAAAACACAAAACTAAGGTGACAAAACACACTGCAAGTTAGTATTAATGAACAACTCCAGAAATGGAAAATGAAAATGCACCTTGTGTTATATGGATGTCTGCAGAGTTAAAAACTAGTCAGTTTACTAGTTAAATATAAAACAAAATTCAACTAGTACAGACAGAATGTTGGTAAGTCAAAATAAAGACAAAAAAGGTAATCCGCATTTAAAAAAAGAAGTAGTAGGAGGGAGGAAGACGTTTCTGATGTAATCACTTTAAGATTAATGATCTGTCAAACTGACTTGTCTTTGTTCTTTAAAAACAGTCTTATGTTTGAAGACAACAATCACAGTCTGAGATGTAACTAGGGAACTCATGCTTCATCCTATTTTTAGTCAAAGTTGGAAATTCAGAGATCCAATTTAGGGAGAAAAATGAAAATACTTAGAAACATCCCCTGAAGGAATATTCTGTGGTTCCAGCAGTTTGCATGAAAAGTTGTGATAGCTGCCACAGTAAACTGGTTATTTGCACCTCTGACAGTTTTACATTAATAAATCAGTTGCATATGTACTATGGTACAAAGTCAGACCCTTCTGAGATCTTTTACAGATGACTTTTAGTCCCTGCTCTGCATGTCTGGTCATCAGCTAACAGGTGTCGCTATAGAATCAAGTGGTTCAAGGAGACCAGATCTACTCCAGGTGGGGATGGTATACAACAACTTTAAAGTAATTCGACAGCCACAACACAGAGATGTGTTAGATTGTGTTGGATTTAAACTGAAAATCACCTACACACATAATGTGGTTATAGGCCACGCCCCCTTTGGGTCTGCAATCACAGTTTCATGCTTTGAAAGCACATTAATTCATTATTTTAACAGAGTAAAATGAGCACATCAATGACCTAGCCCTACTGGTTTTCTGACTTGTAACTGGTTCACCTTTAAGTTAGGCGTGACATCACTCTTAAATTAGAGTTCTGACAATCTGAGGTAACTGGAATCCAGCAATATTACATATCATTAATATTTTCTCTGCTCCTATCTTGAAATGAAACTATCTCATGCTATGAACCATCTTTAATGTCGTACCTTAGACTGAGACCTTGCAACCTTTTTCTTGAACATACCACCAAAGAATCCTTTTTCCTGAAAGACAACAAACGAAGTCAATGCGGAACAATTTGCCTTTACAACCCCTAATGACCAACACTGTTGAGCCTGGCAGAATCAGCCAAAACCTTCACCTTGGTGTGGTTCTCAGACTGATTCTCACTGCTGCCAGAAAGCCCAGTGGCTACAGATACATCCTCCTGAGGATGGGACAGAAATATTTATCATTTAGTATCATCCACCTCATATCATAGAGGCAAGATGCAGTAATAGTCATTGCTCCTACCCGAGATGACGCTCTTACTACAAAGGGGTTTTTAAAGATTTCACTAAACCCGTCCGACTCCTGAAGACAGAAAGTGAGATTCTTAAGGACATCCCCTGATCTTGAATATTCAAAGTTACACAAGCATGCTCTGTACATTTAAGTTAATCTGTGTTTATTTTGAAATAATCCTTACTTTTGTCTTTGAAAGACTGTCATTGCTTTTCGAGAGCTCGCTTTGTGCAGACAAATCTTCCTAAAGGAAAATAAAATAAAACCCATCATCAAACCGATCATCAGAGTACTGTTTGAAGTGAAAATAGATGTATAACAAGTACCTTTGAAGCTGCTCTCAGTCCATTGGGTTTTGGATACTTTTTCCCTGCTGACTCCTTGGAAGATTAAAAACATAATAGAAAACACCATAAATAAAAGTTGATACTAGCAGAACACTGGTTTACTTTGGTGTGTTGTACAGTTAAAATACACGATTTGGTTTTTTCAACTGTTGCAGCAGTCTGATGGATGGGCAGAGATGTATTGTGTCAGGACTTCTTCCAAAACGCTGATGCCTGCACATTTGAGCTTCCCCACACAAAAACAAAAAGCTCAGAGGCACTGCTCACAGCTGGCTAACAAAATATAACCGGATACCTGCACATATATTGGTAATTTGGTGAATTAAGATGAGTATAAAATGATAAAAACACTGGACATGGTTGAGGACAGCAGTAGAGACAGCAGCAGCAAACAGTTGAAATTAGTGACGTTCCGACCCAATCCCAAGCATTGGATGGAGGCATTTTTAAATGATCTAAATTTTCCCTAACGAACGCAATCTATGTAAAGGAAAGCAGCTGAAACACTGTTCATTAAAATTGATGATGTTCAAAGCAAAGCACCAAGTTTCTGAAGCAGGGGAGGTGTTTTTTGAAAATTCTGTTTGGACACAATGAACCGGGACAACAACAAAATACTTTATAAGCCAAATTAAAAATGAGTAATATCAAAATTGAGAGAAAACATGCTAAGGTTAGCCTATCATTTCATTCACTGGAGCTGAATCCGTCGAGTCAGACATATCTTTAGAAATATACCACTCTGTCCTGACAAAGTAGCTGTCGCTGTCTAGAAAAATGGACACAGAAAGGTCCAGGCTGTCATTGAGTAAGTTAAGTGAGACACAATTGCAGTACTAACACAGTCCATAATACTGGTGAAATATAGTGTGTTAATTTACAAAATTTACGTGGAATTGATATTAACCAAGGATCAGAGTAGAACTGGGTATTGGCCAACGCCTCTTCTGAAATGACTGATCAGTAGGGACAAAATAAATTCCTACTTGGACATCCCATACTCTTAAAAAGTATTTAAAAAGTGGAATTTAGAGCAAACATCATCTTTATTTGCTCTCATGATTCTTTAATGAGATTCATCTTCGTAGTGGTGCTCTCAGAGAGGTTTCCATTACTAGCTGGAACGTCCAGGAGATCCTGAAGAAAGTATGGTAACATTGTTGCACATCGACATGTAGTTGTTGTCATTATCTATGTTTTTTTCAAACAAAGGGAACAAGTAAAAGTTGTTCACCTGAGAAGGCATGCAGGTATGTCCTGGTTGGGGTGATCGCTTCAGTATTCCACCAAACATTCCTGATGTTTTCTTAAAGGGGAAAAGAAAAGATTGCATTTTGTAGCTTTTATGTAGAAGAAATCCCACAAATATAGCAAAGCAATACCTTTGATGACTTATCTGTCAAGCTGCTCCTACTGGCAGACAATTCAGGGTGTTGTGAGGAAACTGATTCCTCCTGACACAGAGACAAATGGTTAATATCTCACCATTACATGACAGAACTACATTAAAAGTAGTTGAATTTACCAGAACACTGGTTTAGTTTGCTGTGTTTTACAGTGAAAATAAATGTTTTGTTTTTTCAGCGGTTGCAGCAGTCTAACTAAACTAATAATAACTAAACTAATAATCTAACTAAACTAATAATAACACCTAAGGGCACTTTAGAGGGACCAACCCAACAGTTATGTTTCTGGACTACAGGGGGGAAGCTCAACTACACAGACAGAACCCACACAACTGGAGAAGATGCAAAAGGAGCCGAGGACCCAGGACCTCCAAGCAGCAAGGCTACAGTGCTAATCATTGCACTACCATGCAGGGCAATTAATTAAAACTGTACCTTATACAGCATTAGAAAACACTTTGTACCTGCACATTTACTCATGATCAACAGCCAGTACTGCTGGCCAGAGTAAATTTGAATTGAAAACAAATCTGAGGCTCGAGAATCATTAAGATGTTCTCAATAAATTGTGAGGTTTTTTTTATTCAGTGCCTAGCAAGTTTGTTTTTTACCATTTTGTTACATTACAAACAAGTGTATTTCATTAAGATATTTTGTTGATGAACCAACACAAAGTAGTGCATACTCATGAAGTGGAAGGAAAATGATACATTGTTTTTAATTTTTTCTTACATAAAAACCTGAAAAGTGCAGCACCCATTTGTATTCACCCTGAGAAAATATTTTGTAGCATCACCTTTTGCTCCAATTAATGCTGCAAGTCTTTTAGGGCATGTCTCTACCAGCTTTACACTAGAGCAAATTAAGTGTAAAGAAGTATAACCTTCCACAGGAGCTGCTGGTCATCTTCTACACTGCCATATTTCAGTCGGTCCTGTCTTCGTTCATCTCAGCGTGGTTTGGCTCATCCACAAAACAGGACAGGTCCAGACTGCAACAAACAATCAGGGCTGCAGAGAGAATCATCAGGGCTGAGCTTACTTCTGTCCAGGACTTACACAGGTTTAGGGTCAGGAAAGGGACAGCTAAAACCTCTGCAGATCACTCACTCCCTGCACACAAACTGTTTAGGCTTTTACCTTCAGGTGGCGCTACAGAGTGCTCTCTGCTAAAACCAGCCACCACAGAGACAGCTTCTTCCCCCAGGCTTGACAGTCAGAGTCCCAGAACAACACCATGCATACTTGGACAGATCTTACGTTATATTTTGTTCTAAAGTCAATTGTGTATATATGTACATTTAAAAAGACAATCTTCACTGAGAGCAAATTGTACCGGGGTCAAATTCCTTGTTTGTCTGTTCAAACTTGGCAATAAAGCTGATTCTGAAATTGAAAAATAGCTCAAACTCTGTCAGGCTGGTTTAAGATATTCTGAAAAGCAGTTTTCAGGTATTGCCAAAACTCAATTGGTTTTATGTCTGGACTTTGACTTGGCCATTGTAATACAGCAATGTGCTGGCCAGAGCTACTATCCCATTTCAGCTCTGGTTCCTGTCAGGACGTAAACCTCTGCTCTGAAACAGGGTTTCTTACAGCATTGCCAATCATGTCTGACCAAATTCCCCTGACATACTTATTCACATCATTCTGAATCACAAACATAAATAAAATAACCTTACTGCCTATATTACCACAAGGCTTATTGTTCAGTGATGTGAAGCACTTTCAGATTAAAAGATAAATCAAAGATAAAGTTAACATTATATTCTATATAGCATTTTACCTGTGCTTTGGAAGAGGGATCTGCGGTCTTGGTTGGTTTCCTGAACATCCCTCCGAACAATGAGGCTTAATGCTGAAAGTAAAAGGAAAAGCAGAGAACTCATCTCACTCATTCTGCAGTGTAGGCATTTCTGAGCAACACATTTAAGGGATCTCATAATGTGCTTTCATGCTCACGCTCAAACAGCAGGTCTGGACCTGAATTTCATGTCTAATCTTGAAGAATGGATGGGAGGAGAATTTTGCTATATTTAATTCCCAGAGTGAAATGATTGCATCGCCTCATTGACAGTTCTTTAAAAGCAGACAATGCAGGATATCAAAACTGGTTTTGGGTTTTTAATGAGAACTTTCAGTAAAAGATTCTCCCTGTTGTTGTTGGTGGACTGGGAATGGATCTGCAGTAATGTGGTGTGACCTATGGCCTTTATACATGGATAGTTTAAAATTAGTTGAAATGAGCTTCCCCTATAGCAGTGGTGCCCAAACTTTTCCCACAAGAGCCAAATTGTTAAGTATAAATTACTCATGGGCCATAAATCTAATAATTAAAAATGTAAACATTTATATATTACTATTTTTTACTTGCTAAATAAACTAAACACATACGTTAAAGAAATGAACAAATAAGTCCTATTTTTGTAGATAATGTGTCTATAGATCACCGTGGAACCAAAACATAAAGTCAGTATCACAGATTGTTAATAAAATTATTTTGATTTGTATGATACATTTGTGAGAACAGCAGAACAACAATGAAAAAAAGGGACTGTCAGGTGTATATTGGGGGACTTGCCCAGTTGAAGTAAGATGTGTTACCAAAGAAGACACATGCATAACTCCTCTGCTGATAAATGGAGCTGTTGTTAGCATGAGATTAGAGACTGGTGCCAAAACAAATCTAATAAGCATGTCTGATATTAAAGAAATGCCAGAAAAGCCTCAAATAATAACAACTAAGACTGGACTGATAGACTATAATGGACAATCAGTGAGTGCATCGCTACATGCAAGTTGAGTGTTACAGTTAAAGGGAAAAGGCACCAAGTGCTCTTTTCAGTTGTAAATGAGAATCGTGAATAATTTTTAGGAGATAAATCCTGTAAATAACTGGGGAACCGAAGAAAATGTATCACATCAGCACAGATATCAACACACCCAATGACTCTGTGGATGCACTGCTTCAATGCCATGATGATGTTTTTAAAGGATTTACCCTACACAAGAGAGGGGGCTCAGCCAGTTGTGCTTGCTGCTCGACGAGTTCCAGCATCATTAAGAGAAGGGTTAAAGAATAAACTGGACAGAATGGCCATGTTGGGAATAATCAGAAAAGTGGATGCGCCCACAGATTGGGTTAATTCCAGAACAAGAACAAAAAACATGCATGGACCCAAAAGATTTAGATAAAAACATTAAACGGGAGTATTACCAGATACTCACTCGGGAAGAGATCATCGGTGTGATGGCAAGTTATTTCACGAAGTTGAATGCGTCAAAAGGTCCGAACTGCAGTTAAAGACCTTCTTGTTCAGTAAAAATAAAAAATAAACTAAATATTTGGGAATGTGTGGAGATTGTCTTTGAACAGACTTTATTCTGAGTCAGATGTCCCACAAACTGGTGGATCCCGTTTAGTTTCTCTTACCTGTGCGCTGCGGTCCGGGAGAGAGGGGCGTGTCTGTCTCACCTGGAAAACGCGGTGCTGCGTTAGCATAACTCGGACACCTCAGCACTACAAGAGCTTCCAGAGAGGTAAAATAGATCATTAGGAACACTTTGGACATTTTCACTAAGGTTGTTCCCAGTTTTGTTGCCAGCGAAGTATTTTGAGGGGACAGCAAATGTACAGTTATACCAGCTGTACACCGACGACTTTACTTTGTATCAAAGTGCCATATCTTCAGTGTTGTCTCATGAAAACATAAAATATTTACAAAAATGTGAGGGGTGTACTCACTTTTGTGAAATACTGTTATCTAAGTGGTTGTAAACTCACCAATATGGAAGCCTATATCTGCCATTGTAGTAATTACATAAAAAAGGATGCTGTATCTCGTAATTATGAGTTTATGGCATACAGAATTATTTTTAGTTTTGGAATGGCAGAAATGGGTGTATCTAGAATTACTGTAATGTCCAGTGGCGATACTAAATCTGTAATATGGCCCAGAGCAGCAGGAGTGAAAAACAAAGTGAAACATTAACTTGTCACACTTGCATATTTGCATAAGGTCCAGTCAGTGGAAAGTGGATGCCTCCCTGTGTTACTCATCTTGCTGTAGACCCAAAAGTTGTTTATGACACTAAAGTTGGTTTCTGATTGGAAGTCTATGATTTCAGACTAGGGCTAGTGTACTGTTTTTGGAAACACATTTAGACAAGTCAGACTTTAACCAGATCAAGTTAAATGATAAAACCTTTCATTATTATTATTCTGTAACATTGAGCTTTGTTAGAGCAATAGGCAGATGTTTGGGTGTGTGTAGGGTGGCAGAAAAGGGCGCTCACCCAAATGCATCATTTATGCAAGAAATGGCATTTGAAATGGTACCAACAGTAAAAGTTGTGGTTTCCACTAAAAACGCACCAGTTTTCAGCCAGACAGGTCAGTGGTGCCAGTGGCAGTTGTGCTGCAGTCAGCAAATAAACTGGATGGGCCCAGTAAAGTCCAGAATGACATGCCTCTCTTTGACAATGTGGCTGACTTAAACTAGCATTGTTGTTTGGATGCCAGAATAAAAAAATATTCTCTAAAAGGACATAAAGATAACTAATAACTTCAGACATTTGACTACTCTGTGAATTGCCAGGTCTGTTATAAATTCAGAACATGAGGTAATAGCTCCTTCAATCTACCCCTTTGTTATCTCCTATATAATATATATATTATATATTCTTACTTCAATGCCTCTAGCGGTGGAAATTAGTATTACAAAAACAAAGAAAAAATGAACCTCAAAACTTTCCTCCCTCCTCACATTTAATGCTCAAACATGTACATTTTTTTAACTCTTGAGAAAAATGAACTTTTAACTTTAATCAGACTTAAGCAAACCAAAATATTTTCGCGCTGTTTTGTCTGTAAGGGCAATCAGAAGAATGAAATAAACCTTTGGTACTGAAAAAAAGAAGTCATACATTTTTGACAAACACTTTGTTTCATGCTGATGCTTAAAACAAAGAAGTTGATACATGTATATTAAAAAAAACTGGCCTTTAGGGGAAAAAAATCTTCCTTTTCCCTTTCACTGTTTTAAAACAGTGGATAATGATAAGATTCTCTACTAAATTTGAGACCTTGGCAGAAACGATTGTACTAAAATCCTGAGTTCAGCTAAAATTGGCTTCATTTCATGGTTTCTATAATTGTGAAATACTACCTAAATCAGAGACATTGGAGAGCAAACAGGTTTTACTTAATGCTTGGAAGCAGATCTATAAAGATGAGAGTAGTTCATAATAGGAAATGTCCTGTTCTGTCAAAACTGCCACCAAAATAATTGTGCATTCAACAGCGCCCCCTGGCGGAAATCTAGAACAGACAAATTGTGGAAAAAGCCAAAACCATCCTAGCCTTCCTTTCATGTCAAAAGGTACATGTGGCCAACTATAAAGGTGTAATCAGTACAAATATTTTTATCCAAATGCAATAAAAGCTCTTAATCAACTTTAATCAAGCTTGGCACATTTTTGAATGTTAAACAATTTATTGCTTTTTTAAAATCTATGTTGATTTGTTGGGTTATTATCATTATTAAGTATGTAAACTGTGTTGACGTGTGAATTATGCATGGACTGTCTTTTCTGGTGCTGTGCACAAATTTCTCCTTGTGGGTCAATTAAAAAAACTGAACTGGACCAAAGTTGTGTGTTATTCTCCTGAGATGTCCTTTTTCAGACAGACAATGGGAACTGCAGGGTTGTCCTGACAAAAGACACCGTGGTCACCCATGAATGAGGACCTTCTGTGAAGAAGAGTGCCAGCTGCAACATCTTTACATTGTCAGATGTACGGCTGCAACTGATTATTTTGCTAACAGATTAATCTAATATCGATTAATAATTGGATAGCAGAAGGTGTTTAATAGAAGATTTCTTACAGAATTTGAATCAAGTGAAGCTAAAGCTAAGCCACTTGTGTTCTGGATAAAACATATTTACAGATGGTTTTTCATCTTGAATGCAAAAATATATAATTTTTTGCCCAATTTTTGCCTAATAACTGCTCTGAATAGGTTGTTCCTTCAGCAAATGGCATGTTTTAGAGCCAGTATACTCCCGTTAAAAATAATGCGATCACTAAACTAGTTGGTGATTCTTTCAATAATCGATTGATAAAGATGAATCACAATTGATTCAATTAATTTGATTGCTTCAGCCCTGGTCAGATGTAGTTTGATGCCCCATGACAACCTGAAGGTCCATTGTTTTGCAGAAGTATAATGCTCCAACATTACGAAGAACCGTCCTCCACTGTGCTGCATAGAAAACATCTCCAGTGGGATCTTTCCATGGCGGTAACGCTGGATGCCATCACAACCATCCAGATTGCATTTTTGTTGATCACAAAATAATTTTTTTTCCCACCTTTCATCCTTGGTGCTCTCTTGCAAAAGTCCAAACAGGCAAGTTAGTGGCATGGGAGAAGACATGGTGTTTGAAGGAATTTTTTGTTCTCTTTAGCAGTTTGTTGTGACGTTGTTTCTTGGGCTGTAATCGGTGTCAGGAAAAGGTCTTAATTTGGGTTGAGGAATCATCCAGCTCAACACAAGGGAAATTTTTTGGGGGGCGTCTACCACTTGACCTTTTGGTTCCATAACCCTCAGAAAATTTTAAGAAATGTAAAGCAACTGTAATATTGCATCCAAGCTCTGCAGAGATGAAGCATTGCAACAGGTCTTGCTTATACAGCTCAACATCAGGGGGCCATGACAGTGGGAATGCCTAGCAGAAAAATCCCATGACATCAAAATTTTTGTGAAGATTTTGATTTTTTTTTTTTAAGGCTATGGTCTTACACTTTTGATCAGCTGATCAAAACGTAGTTTTCCATAAATTTCCTTCCCTGTTGATTCTGTGAATACTTATAATTTTTTACCCAGTCATTGGTTTTTAAAATTAGGAATGTATTCTAAACTGCAGAACTGCTAAGTTATCAAATATATGCTCTTGTTTTAGTTATTCAAAATGAAGCATTTCATTATTTACTGAATTTGAACCTTCAAACTTAAAACAGCTAACAGAATAAAAACTTGTCTCTACCTGAAAAGTACAGACCATTTGTAATCCGATACATTATACAACATAAGGAAATGCATCCATTAAACCTGTTCAAAATAACTGAAATATTTTTTTGCATTGTTTTCATTAAAAATAAAACAGCCAAAATAAGGAAATACGTGGTAAACAAAAGATTTGTGATCTAGGACCCCGATGAAATTAAAATATTTGCATTTCTAATAAATTAAGACAGAATCCATACACCTTTTCAGGTGGAGAGGCGTAAAACTTCAGGAGGTGCAAATGAGGATCTGTGTTTATAATGCCCTAAAGATTAGCAGTTACAACTATCTACAACTTTAACTAGTTAATGAAATATCATGTGTTAAGGTTGAACAACAATGATGAGCCTTACCTTACAAATAAAACCATGTATACTGTAAATATTTCATAAGTGAGACAACTGCACCAGTAAAAGCTGCTAGTCTGTTGAATGACCTTATATGAGATTTACTGCAAGAGAACAAAATGGTTTTAATTCATTTTCTTTACAACCATTAATTGTAACTGATTAAACTTGTCAAAAAAGAAAAGCTAAATCTGATCAGATGAAAATTAAAACCAGCGAGTCCCCACCATCTAAACAAAAGCACATGTAAACAAGAAAAAGACAAGCAGATATACTTCCTAATCTGCAAGAGTCTTAAGTATTAGTTTTCTTTAGTCAAGTATTGCATGCTGTAAAGACAAAACAAATCCTTGGTAGGCAGTCCGGTTAATTATCACTAATATTCGGGTCTCTAGCCGATTGATTAAGAGGGCTAATCTTTCCAGCAGAGGGAGTAAAGCTTCCCCTGTCCGTCAGCACAGACCAGCTCACTGGGTTTTCTTGGGTTGACCTCCAAAAACAGAACAGGACCTCCACACACAAACATTCCCACCTGAAGGACGAAGAAGACAAAGAAAATCAAGGCACAGATTACAGAGAATAAAACTCCAGCACAAAAGATGAGTGGGCAACAGTGATTTATCCTCAAAGAGGCTTACCTGTTTTTTGGTGTTTCTGTCCCACAGCTTCAGTGTCCGGTCGTAGGAGGCTGAGATGATGTTGCGGTCAGTGAGTCTCAGCTCACTGATCCTGTCGAGATGGGCCTGAAGACAGAGCACCACCATCGTCATCATCATTATTAGGGACACAGCAGGTTATTTATCAGGAAGAATTTATCTCTATGAAGACCCAATGAGACACGTATACTGGTTTCAAAAATTATTTAACCCCAAAACTTGACTGAATCCACCTAAGCCTCCACATACTGCCAGAGGATACAAAGCTGCCACAAAGCAACACTGTGCCACCACCATGCTTCACTGCTGGCAAGGGTTTCTTTATTCCAGTGAATAATGAACAATCCGGGACTGTTGTGATCATTTTAATTTGCATCGTCAAACATAAACGCTGAAAAATATTTTAACATTACCGGTTAACGTCTCAGGTAATGTTAAAATATTTTTCAGAGTTTATGTTTGACGATGCAGATTAAAATGATCCGAACAATCCTGGTTACCGGTTAAAATCTCCCCCGCCTTGAACCGCCACCTTAACGTGGTGGAGGGGTTTGAGTGCTTGAATGATCCTAGAGGATATGTTATCTGGGCCTTAAATGCCACTCGTATGGTCTCCAATGGCAAACAGGCTCTGGGTGACGGGTCAGACAAAAAGCGGTTAAAACCGGCTTCATGAGGACCAAAAAAAAACAAAACAAAAAAAATCGAGGCACGTGACGTCGTCCTATACGGCGGAGCCAGGGTCCCACCCAGGAGACGGGCCTCGTTTGGGGACAGAGAGCACCTGGTGGCCAGGTTGCTCCTCGCAGGGACTCCGTTATTCTGCTGGGGGACTTCAATGCCCACGTGGGAAAACGACAGTGACACCTGGAGAAGAATGGCCTCCCTGATCTGAATCCGAGTGGTGTTTTGTTATTGGACTTCTGTGCTAGTCACGGATTGTCCATAATGAACACCATGTTCAAGCATAAGGGTGTCCATCAGTGCACTTGGCACCGGGACACCCTAGGTAGGAGGTCGATGATCAACCTTGTTGTCGTATCTTCAGACCTTCGGCCGCATGTTTTGGACACTTTGGTGAAGAGAGGGGCTGAGCTGTCCACCGATCACCACCTGGTGGTGAGTTGGATCCGCTGGAAGAAGAGAAAGCTGGACAGACTTGGCAGGCCCAAGCGCAAAGTGAGGGTCTGCTGGGAACGTCGGGTGGAGCCCTCTGCCAGGGATGTATTCAACTCCCACCTCCGGGAGAACTTTGACCAGATTCTGGGGTAGGTTGGAGACAGAGTCCGAGTGGACCATGTTCTCCACATCTACTGTTGATGCTGATGCCAGTAGCTGTGGCCTTAAGGTCTGTGGTGCCTGTTGCGGTGGCAATCCCAGAACCCGGTGGTAGACACCGGCAGTAAGGGATGCTGTCAAGCTGAAGGAGTCCTTTCGGCTGTGGTTGGCTTGTGGGACTCCTGAGGCGGCTGACGGGTACCGTGGGGCCAAGCGTGCCATGGTCTGGGCTGTGGCAGAGGCAAAAACTCTGGACTGGGAGGAGTTTGGTGAGGCCATGGAGAAGGACTACCGGTTGGCCTCGAAGCAATTCTGGCAAACCGTCCGGCGCCTCAGGAGAGGGAAGCAGTGTTTCGCCAACACTGTTTACAGCGGGGGTGGGAGGCTGCTGACCTTGACTGGGGACATTATCGGGCGGTGGAAGGAGTACTTCGAGGATCTCCTCAATGCTACCGTCTCGCATTCCCTGGTGGAAACAGAGGCTGGGGACTCAGGGTTGGACTCTTTCATCACTCAGGCTGAAGTCACCGAGGTGGTTAAAAAGCTGCACAGTGGCAGGGCTTCGGGGGTGGATGAGTTCCGCCCTGAGTACCTCAAGTCTCTGGATGTTGTGGGGCTGTCATGGTTGACACGCCTCTTCAACATTGTGTGGCGGTCAGGGACAGTGCCTCTGGACTGGCAGATTGGGGTGTTGGTCCCCCTTCATAAGAAGGGTGACCGGAGAGTGTGTTCCAACTACAGGGGGATCACACTCCTCAGCCTCCCTGGTAAGGC
The DNA here is from genome assembly GCF_021462225.1 of Girardinichthys multiradiatus. NCBI lineage: Eukaryota > Metazoa > Chordata > Actinopteri > Cyprinodontiformes > Goodeidae > Girardinichthys > Girardinichthys multiradiatus. The sequence goes on from NC_061799.1 coordinate 37,259,573, forward strand.
CTACGCCAGGGTATTGGAGAGGAGTGTCTGGCCGATAGTCGACACTATTATTCAGCGTGGCTAACTGCTCTTTGAAGAAACCTACATAATGAGCTACAACAACATTTAATTTCCCTTTAGGATTAATAAAGTATTTTTGAATTGAATTGAATTAACAGAACTCTTGTGTAATTTAAAGCTAACATAAAATAAGACCAGAAGAGGAGGAGATAACTGAAATAAAATGTTTGGGATATTCATCCAATGAGAAATGTTCAGCATCCCACACAGAACAAAGCTCCACCTTTAGTTCAGGTTCCTTTAAAAAAAAAAGTCCTGGCTTTCTTCCGGGGCCGGTTTCAGGGTATAATTTTCATATTTGGTCATGGCTCCTCAAGTGGAAACCAGGAACCAGAAGTGAAGAAAACAAAGGAAGTTTTCCTGAGCCCTATGTTTACACAACCACGGCCTGGGCTGCTAATATCCGTGTTCAGTGACACATTTGATTGGAGAATACTGGTCAGAACTGGAGCAGTTTTAGCTTTAGCAGGGGGGCTGGTTAGTTAGGTCCTGACTTCCTCCTCATAACTGGACAAATTGGCATATTAGTCTTTGACTTCTGGGCTCACGTTTGAGCCGAAGACTTTACCATCACTACTGCCTTCTTGGGTTGCTACGCACTGATGCCCGAGAAGATGCTTGGCTCACTTAATCTTTTAGGCTTTTGTATTTTACGGATTTCAATTTTAGACATAGAAATTAATATTACCGCTGAAAACATTTTATTAGAAAAATGTGTAAAAACAATGATATCTGCACTGTGATGACTAGTTCTGTATCAGATGGGAGGGTTCTTTTGGGGGGGTTCTTACAGGTTTTTTTTCGCTCCATGAGGAAATGTCTGGATGCTGATTGAACCAGATGTTTCCTTCCTCATCTCCACACACGACAAACTCTGAAAAACAGAAGCATTACATTGAAGCTGCTAAAGCAGTAAAAAAAGAAGAAAAAACAGGAGAATTTGCTGTTTTTATGAAATTGCAAACAGAGTATCCCCACCCAGTTGTTTTAATATTTCTGACAGAATCCAATTCATTACAGTAATAAAACTCATAACATTTAATATTTGCTGTGTTTGGTACCTTGATCCACAGTTATGGCTGTTATCAGGCTTCTCTTCTTGTTCTCCTGTTCGTTGTCGCCGGAGTTCATGGTGATTGAGCTCAAACTTGAATTTATAGGAGCAATGGAGCCCATGCCGAACTGAAATGAAATTGAACTCTTGGTACATGCGCATCTTTCAATAAAAGTCAGTATGTACTGCAAATCATCAAGGTCTTTACATTATGCCTAATTACAATCTCTGATAAAGGATAAATGGATTAGGTCGAATGGACAAATTGTTAGTGTAAGAGCACTGAACATCCCATGTCAGCCGAGTATGGCAGAGCCTCAGGCCTAGATTGAAGTGGTTATTCAGTGCTGAATGGAGTCATAAAGACATTGTATTCCATCCAGCTCCAAGTTGGCCCTTGTACCTGACCCTCAAAATCCAGCAGGTCTTACACATGTTAGACCGGGGAATGATCAACAGACCCGGAAGGGCCACAGGAAGAACTCTGTTTGACACAGGCAGGCAGCCCACAGACACCTGTGCATGTGGACTGGTGTTGTCTTGTTGAAAGAATGTAAAAGCAAGCCACTTTGGACAGTGTGTAAACTTCAGTAAATCTGAATATCATTAAAACGTTTTATATTAATGCTTATTCATCTTCTATTACAACACCTTTTCCTTCCACTTAACTTTCCAACAAATATGCTTAGATATAGCACTCTGAGCGGTCAGTTCCTTTATGAAACGCTTTTTGTAGGGTGTGGTGCCGGTGGTGTAGGGATAAAGCACGTAACCCATATATAGAGGCTACAGTCCTCTCTCCCCCTATTTCTTGTCTGCCTACAGTCAGAATAATTACAATAAAGGCCTCTAATGCTGCAAAAGAAAAGAAAAGCTTTTTATAGCCTTTGTGATGGTCTGCTGGACCAAAGTCAACTTAGCATAGCGTAGCATTTCGTATTTGTCCTATGTAACTTCTATGAAACTTCTAAAGCAATTAATTTTGGGCTTGAATACATCTTTACGAGTTTCACCATTTGAATTGAATATAACCTTAAGCATAAAATGAAATTTTCTTAGACAAATAATTTGAATAAAAATGTGTGGCATAAATGAAAATAATTTTCATTACCCTGCTCACATAAATATCTGATAAGGTCATAGAAACATTATTAATGATGTCATATGTAATATTTATCAAGCGTTATTTTGATTCTGACAAAAACCAAAGCACGAATTTGTAAGTAAAAATGCTTTGTGGTAGTTTGCGTTTTTAGAATGCAGAATATTATTCCTTTTTTTGTCTTGCTTTTTTGGTAGGGTGACAAACTAAACAAAAGTTTGAACTGAAATACTGAAATCAATTAATTATGTTCTAATATATTGAGATGACCTTCACACCTAACCTGCTGCAGCTTTAGGGTTTGTCTTTTTCACCACAGTTGTAAGGCTGCTGATGAATGCAGTGTATATAATTACAGAATGAAATTGAAGAAACTCACAAAAAAGCCAATATGAACTTCATCATTCTTTTCCCCAGTCAGCCAAACACTTTTGTTATCATTGCGAACCACGCTCAGAATACTGACACTCTGATTCCAGCTGAAAATAAGAGACATGCATACACAAGTTTATAAAACCACTCATCATATGGAAAGAAGGATAAAAACATAAGTCAAGAAATGCTCAAATGAGAGTGTAGAAAGTTGCATATAAACAGGATAAATATCTGTGTCGTTACAGCCTAATTCCTCGCCTTGGATCAGTGATTGAGAAAACTAAAAGTTACCTAATGTTTGTATTCCCCCATTCATCCTTGATAACATTGGCTACATCACATAGCTCTCCCTGGAAGGTGACACCGACCAGCAGCGAGCAGTAAACAAGGCGTACCATCGGGGTTTTCACTTTGTGGCTCTTCACCTTCACCAGGCTAGAAGCAGGAGAAGTACAAAACAAATAGGAACTTATTAGAGAGGAGGATTAACATTAAATGCTTGGTTTAAACAAAGACTTCAACATCCCGCTCCACACAGCGCACAGTTTTCTCTGTATTTAACCAGCTTCTTGCACAGAATGGCAAACAGCACCCTAGACACCTGTGAAATAAGTCGTAAAACAAAGGTGACTGGAAATAAACTTCCTGGATTCATTTAGACTCTAAAACGTAGTATGTTTATAAAAAACAGATACAGCTTTAATCATATGCAGTTAGTCATACAGCAAACGGCATCAATAAAACAGACATTTATTGATGTATGTGTGCATGTTGTATTTTGTGTTCTACGTATTTCATAGTTTGTAGACTGAAGACTGCTCTGTATGCTTTTTAGTAAAACCTCTGCTAATTTATTTCCTGAAAACACTACATTGCGACAGAACGATGTAATAGTAGCATATGCTAGCATTGGGCATTTATTGTATTGTTTATAGTTATCGTTGAAAATGTGTTATTGTGATAAATTTGATTTATCGGGACAACGATATCGTGATAAATTCCCTTTCATAACGAAAGTATTGTCAGAACTGTTACTTTTACCATTTTCTCCACTGTTGGTTCTATGAAAGCATTATTAAATATCAAGCGTGAAAATATAAACGCATTATTATTAGTAGCGAAGACCAAGATGTATGTGGAACTCTGCTGCTTATAGATTTATTTTAATTAGGAGTTTTAGTTATGCTTGTGATAGTTAGAAAAAACCTTAACATTAGCTTCTAGTATCAAAACATAATGAGTGGGCATTTTTAAAGGTCAAGGCTTGCAGGTGTTTTCTGTCTGTACCATGAGGAGCCAGGAGTGTCTGTGGGGCGGTGTGCCACTCCTCACTGTGCTGACCGAAACTTCTGAGAACTATTCCACCCAGAAACTTCTAGAAGATGTGTGCAAAACAATTTTTAATCAAATGATGAATGTATGTCTGTTTCTTTGATGCTGTTGCTGGGGAGACATCCACAGATGTATTTAACTGAAAAAAGGTGAAGCACAGCAATGGTGGGTATAAAACGGAATGGAACGCAGCCCCAGTGAGACAACACACAGACGTTTCCAGGTAGCAGTGTAAGTGTGATGTCTCCCTCTCTGTATTCAGATTGGTTTTAATAAACTTGTGGAAACATACAACTGATCTCTGAGTAGTGTCCTTTGGGGTGCCAAATAAAAGAGTCGATGAGAGGTGAGGAGTGATGAAGGAATTAAAGGACGGCCAGTGAATTTTTCCTACCTCGACACAAGCAATTCAAAAAATGATTAAATGTCATTACTGTGTGCAGTTTGATGATAAAAAGCATTTTAAAAAAAATCATACTCCTTTATGTAAAGGGTCTCTTGAAGAAGCCAATATCAAAATGTTTTTTAATAGCAGTATTTTGGTTTGTAGGGCTTGCATGCAGTGAGAAGCAGTCAAAGCCATACAGTTACCTAAAAAAGTCTGCAAAGACATAAATAGCTTTTCATCATCGCTTTTAACAATATCACAACACCAAAAAATATTGTGATGAAAGTTTATGTCCGTATCGCCTACCCCTAGCATATGCAAAAGTAGAATTTGCAATGCTAGCGTATGCAATGTTATGCAAGCAATATTTCAATTTAATAAACTGGCATATGCAGTGCTAGCTTATCAAGTACCACTAGCTGGAACAGCTATATGCTACAGACTGATTCTGTGGCGCTTCTTCCAACACGATGCAGAAACCAGAAATTTATTTTCCCTACAGTTAAAGTAAAAGTAGGGTAAAGAGGAATTTAAAAAATATCTATATTTGTTATACCTTTTGTGTTTTGAAAACAAGGCACACTTGGACCCACACTACTAGTAGAAAAGAAAATCCATGTACAGCATTCAGCTAATGTGGCTTTTCGTCCATACTATTTTTTAACCCAGCCGAGATGGATTGAAAATCTAAATTTAGTTTCGGCTAATATGTCCTAATAGATTCACAGAATAACGCAATGTGTGAGCTTGAATGTAAAGCTGCCAATTTAAAAATGAAAACTGATTTAGAGCTTAAAATGTGCCAAATAAAATAATCTGGCATAGGTATAAAAACTTCAGTTTTAACTGCGACTGAAATTAACCTGCACGGTGGCGCAGTTGGTAGCACTGTTGCCTTCCAGCAAGAAGGTCCTGGGTTCGATTCCCGGCCTGGGGTCTTTCTGCATGGAGTTTGCATGTTCTCCCCGTGCATGCGTGGGTTCTCACCGGGTACTCCGGCTTCCTCCCACAGTCCAAAGACATGCCTGTTAGGTTAATTGGTAACTCTAAATTGCCCGTAGGTGTATGAATGAGTGTGTGTGTGGTTGTATGTGTGTTGCCCTGCGATGGACTGGCAACCTGTCCAGGGTGTACCCCGCCTCTTGCCCATAGACTGCTGGAGATGGGCACCAGCTCCCCCGTGACCCACTATGGAATAAGCGGTAGAAAATGACTGACTGACTGACTGAAATTAACCTTCTATTCACCAAATATAAACATTTATTACAAAAGTATTAAATAGGTCTCATCTTTCTCCAAAAGGAACTGTTGCAGATATTTTCAATAAACAGATAAGTTGGAGACTTCTTTAGTTAACATTTAACTTTTGAGTGATGGTATTTTACATAATCATGAACCCTTTTGTAAGGGGTTTGCAAAGGTTTTCTTTTTAACCTCGCTTTGCTGCATTGTTGGTTCCACACCAGCTTCCACACATCAACAACCATGGTGTTCATGTTGGTGACGGCAAACTGACTGTCAGGCATCGAACAGGCAGCTGTGATCGGCCCATCTGACACCTGAAAGATAAACAGAGCCAATTAGATACAAAAACAAAATAAAATGGAAAGCAGCACAATATGTTGCAAGTATATTGTCATTGCAATGTCAGTGTGTGCAATATTCATATCTCAAAAAAACTGTTTGGCGTGGAATAATTGTTGGCTAATATATTCAAAGTTTTAAAAGCTAGCATTTTTCATGTTAAGGCGGACTTAGAATGAAACAATTAGCAGCAGATGATCACACTGGACACAAATAGATGTCTAAGTAGGACAGTGGAGTCCATGTTGCAACCCTGTTTGGACTAATTATGAAGTAATTATGTTTTTTCCTCTTACATCAGGATCTCAAGTTGTAGCCTGCAAGAACTAACATAGATGCTTGAGCTGCTATATTTACCTGCTTGTGGTCAACCACTGAGTTATGCTGCCACAGCTCCAGCAAACCAGACTCGTAACCAACAAGCAGCAAGTCATCAGTCTGAGAGAAGCACAGAGCTGAGATGGGGCCTTTCAGGTTTGCAGACGTGTCTGTGCACAAGAGAAAAATTATGCCTGGTAACTTTCAGATCAGGAAGAGAGCAGTTGGATTTCAGTTACATTTAAATCCAGCAGCTGCACAGTGAAAAAACATAAAAATAAAAATAAATTATATATATATATATATATATATATATATATATGTTGGACCACTTGTTTGCTGAGTATTGGATTATCTGCACGTTGTTGGACGTCACTGTGCCCCTCCAATGGCATCGGCCATTTTGTACCCAGGACAGCCCGCTCCTACATATCCCATCGAGCATTGCGACTGATATGACTGGGCGTCCCCAGTCTGACGTCACAGGATGCTATATAGGAGGCGCTTGTGTTTGAAAAGACGCCTTCCGCTGGAAACGATCTGGTGATTGAAGCGCACCACTTTAGGAGAAGAACTCTGTGAAGAGTTTCATTCATTCTCCCTCGTTGGACAACGAACTATTCATAACTGAAGTTTTTGGACTAAGAAGGCCAGAAGTTTCACTTTTGCCGATCGAAGACGTGAGTTTAACACGTAACTGGAGACACGGAGTTTCGGAGAGATGAACCGCTACCGTGTTTCATTTTCAAGTCAACTTTGATGGTCAGATCATATTTTTCCTTTTTGTCAAGAAGATCGAAGGACAAAGACTGACCGTTCCCCTGAAGTTAATTGTGGACGCACATTAACTTAATCCCACTTTTCCTCGCTCAAATTCCCTCACTCGGAAGAAGACGACACCAGTAAAACCCATTTCTTTTTTTTTTATTTCTTTATTAGAAGGCCTGGGCAGGGTCAGAGGTTGTAGAAGCGATCAGAATCGCTGGTTAGGATCTCATGTGTTCTGAATAATATGTGCATGTAACCTTGCTTGTTGAAACTTTGATGTGTTATGTAATATCGGGATCCGCCGTGTCCCCCAGAGCTGTTTGTGTTTACTATCTGAACGCGGGTGCGTTGCAAAACTGGACTGTTAAAACGACCTCATGGTAAAATTCTCCATTTTACCTTTGTCTTCAATCTCACTGTGCTAACTTGCCGCCAAAAGTTATCAATCCTTTGTGTTCAGGAGTAAAGGGGGAAGTTTTATGATGAGAAGATCATAAAAGACACTCTAAGCTGCGCTCCAACCCCCCACCAGTCATCACCACACCCCCCTTTCATATCCTCTCCCTTCATCTGTTTTGCTATAAACTGCTGGTTGACTCAATACATACCCACTACCGTTGGTTGATTTTGCTTATTTAGATGTGTTTACCCCTGTGTTTGTAGAATTTTGCATGTTGAGTAGGTGAAAATTAATAAATATTCACATAGATAAAGAGAGAGCGTTTGGTGTTTCATTGTGTGCAAAAAGTGATGTGTCAGTCAAAATAAGGTTCAAGTTCCACACGTTTCGGCAGAAACGGTCGATTAAACAGTGACATCTCCGGCAATAGTTATTAACTATTACGGAGAATTTAACGGTTGTAATTGTCAGAGGCGTTGAGCCACTATTACACCACCAGAAACATCTCTGGTCTCGATTTGTAAATGAGGATTTATGGTCAAGAAATTGATTTTGTCAGATTATGATTTGTAATTATAATTATTGATCAAGATTATTCAATCAATAATCATACTCCCAACATATATATATACGCTGCTCAAAAAAATAAAGGGAACACTTAAACAACACAATATAACTCCAAGTAAATCAAACTTCTGTGAAATCAAACTGTCCACTTAGGAAACAACACTGATTGACAATCAATTTCACATCCTGTTGTGCAAATGGAATAGACAACAGGGGGAAATCTTTGGTGATTAGCAAGACTCACTCAATAAAGGAGTGGTTCTGCAGGTGGGGACCACAGACCACTTCTCAGTACCAATACTTTCCGGATGATGTTTTGGTCACTTTTGAATGTTGGTGGTGCTTTCACACTTGTGGTAGCATGAGACGGACTCTACAACCCACACAAGTGGCTCATCCAGGATGGCACATCAATGCGAGCTGTGGCAAGAAGGTTTGCTGTGTCTGTCAGCGTAGTGTCCAGAGCCTGGAGGCGCTACCAGGAGACAGACCAGTACACCAGGAGACGTGGAGGAGGCTGTAGGAGGGCAACAACCCAGGAGCAGGACCGCTACCTCCACCTTTGTGCAAGGAGGAACAGGAGGAGCACTGCCAGAGCCCAAATGACCTCCATCAGGCCACAAATGTGCATGTGTCTGCACAAACAGTTAGAAACAGACTCCATGAGGATGGTATGAGGGCCCGACGTCCACAAATGGGGGTTGTGCTCACAGCCCAACACCGTGCAGGATGCTTGGCATTTGCCAGAGAACACCAGGATTGGCAAATTTGCCACTGGCGCCCTGTGCTCTTCACAGATGAAAGCAGGTTCACACTGAGCACATGTGACAGACGTGACAGAGTGTGGAGACACCGTGGAGAGCGATCTGCTGCCTGCAACATCCTTCAGCATGACCGGTATGGCAGTGGGTCAGTAATGGTGTGGGGTGGCATTACTTTGGAGGGCCACATGGCCCACCATGTGCTCACCAGAGGTAGCCTGACTGCCATTAGGTACCGAGATGAGATCCTCAGACCCCTTGTGAGACCATATGCTGGTGCGGTTGGCCCTGGGTTCCTCCTAATGCAGGACAATGCTAGACCTCATGTGGCTGGAGTGTGTCAGCAGTTCCTGCAAGATGAAGACATTGAAGCTATGGACTGGCCCGCTTGTTCTCCAGACCTGAATCTGGTTGAGCACATCTGGGACATCATGTCTCGCTCCATCCGCCAACGTCACGTTGCACCACAGACTGTCCAGGAGTTGGATGCTTTAGTCCAGGTCTGGGAGGAGATCTCTCAGGAGACCATCTGCCGTCTCATCAGGAGCATGTCCAGGCGTTGTAGGGAGGTCATAGAGGCACATGGAGGTCACACACAATACTGAGCCTCATTTTGACTTGTTTTAAGGACATTACATCAAAGTTGGATCAGCCTGTAGTGTGTTTTTCCACTTTACTTTTGTGTGTGACTCCAAATCCAGGCCTCCATTGGTTAATAAATTTGATTTCCATTGATGATTTTTGTCTGATTTTGTTGTCAGCACATTCAACTTTGTACACAACAAAGTATTTAATGAGAATATTTCATTCATTCAGATCTAGGATGTGTTATTTGAGTGTTCCCTTTATTTTTTGAGTAGTGTATGTAGGTGTCACTGGGAATGTTTTACCCGTTTTCCAGGTCCAGCATCTCAGCGAACCATCCTCAGACACGGTGAGGAATTCTGGGACGACTCCTTTTTGAGCGACTCCGTGAACAGCACCAGTGTGACCCTGGAAGGTGCTGAAGTGCTCAACCTGGAAGAAGGAACTGTATTAAACCTGAAGCTAAACCCGAGAAAATGTTATCTGCAAAATACCTGCAAAGGTTTCCAGAGCTGCACAGTGCCATCATCAGATGCTGTGAAAACAGTCAGTTCCCCTGGTTTTGTTTCCTTCTCCTTGTCTAAAGCAAAATTTCAGAAGAAAAGATTACATACTAATTTTAATCATTACCATTTCAGAATGAGAATAAATGAGGATTCTAGATTAACTTTAGTACCAGTGTTTGGGAGGATAGAGCAGTGGTTTACACGTTGCTTGTGGGCAGATATGTGGCAGATTTCAGTGTTTTTCTCCCACTCCCAAACATGCAGTGCACCCTCTGAGCAGCCGGCAATTACATGCTGTCCCTGCACACAGAAACAGCAACACTTATTAAGCTCTATGAAATAACTCTAAAACTCTTCATTGTTAGCAATCAGATTTCATTTATGCTCCTGGGATTTTTGAAAGCAGTATGGGAGGAAAATCCTGATTCAGGCTCTTCTCCTGTAGAAGCAGCTCCCAGTTTTTTCCATGCAGCAGGCACAATGTCTACTTTTAAGACGAGGCTTGAAACTTTCCTTCTTGATAAAGCTTATAACTAGAGTTACTAAGGCTTTCCGGAGTTATCCTGTTAAAGAACTGCTGTAGGACATACTGAATACTTTCCCTTACTATTTTCTCCTGCTACTCCCCCTTGAGGCATATTTTATTATTGCCATTCACTTTTTGCTCTCTCTTGTCATTCTCTTTCCAAGGTACACCTGGCCTAATGCATCCGTTTAGCTTGATCTTTTTCCCGGAGGAAGTCACTGATGAAACTATTGCTGCCCTGGTTGAGTGCTTCCATATTTACCTGTGTCCCTTTCTTGGATTCAGTCATTGACAGGGTTGTTGCTATGGAAGAGCCATTGCCATAGAACGTACCCCTGGCTCAGTGATTTATTTTGTGTTTATTTCTTGGACTGAGAGACAAGGTTCAGCAGTGTTTTATTGCTGGAAGGAGCCACTAATATAGCTATTGCTACCATTGATTCGACTTCTTTTTTTTATTGAAAGTACTTAGGGCTGAGTGCTTCTGTGTTTAGGGACTGCTGCACAAGGAAGTACATTCCTACATGAATCTGTATACTTTTTTTCATGGAAAGTAGTCCTAATTGAGTGCTTTTCTCTCTGTGTGTCTCCTCTGTCCTCTCAACCTTGAGTCAGTTGCAGCAGATGGTCATTTATATCAAGCCTGGTTCATCTAGATGTTTCTTCTTGTTAAAAGAGAGTTGTTCCTTTCCACTATCGCCACATCATTGCGCAGGATGGGCGATTTATAGAAAGTCCAAAATTTGACGCAGCCGCCTTAGTTTTCTTTAACATTTCATTTTTTAAATCTTTTTGAAACCTTTTAACTAAATAAACTGAATCTGACTGTTATGTAATATAGCTGGCTTGAATTGAACTGGATGCTGTTAGATATAATTCAGACTGAAGTGCATTATGTTACAATGACATTGGAATATTCTGAATTTGATCTGGACCTAACTAAATTCAGTATGCATAGATATGATTAGTATCCATTCGTGCAAGTGGAGTGCCGTGAGATTACCTTTTACAGAGAACTGATGCCATCTAGACAAACTGAATTCATTTGACTTAATGTGTATGCTCCATCAACACATTATTTGAATGCAAAATCACAGAGTATGAACTCAGTTTTATAATTTGCTCACCACGCAGCAGATAGAAGTAAGTGGGTTCCTCCAGGAGATTTCTCTGAGACACGAACCTGCTTCCAAGTCCCAAAAACAAAGCCTCCCATCATTTGATGAGCTTATCTGGAAAAAGACAAAATGAGAAGATAATTGAGAAAAGGAGTTTTACTGCCCTGTTTAGAATATCAATGTGATTTGATTGTTTTCTACTCCAGTTTGTTTGCATTTTACGGCTATGGCCACGCCGTGACATAAAAAAGACAGCATCTACGTCGTGTCCAAATAATAAGATGAGTGTTTGAAAAGTGAAAGGCGAAAATGCACCCACAGGTATTCATCTGTTGATGTTTAACTACTGTTGGAGAGTTGCTTGGGTGGAACAAATGGGCTTACAAAGGGCAACTTTCAACATCTAGACAGACCATTTTGGCTAAAACCTTTTACATTTTTACAGTACTTTTCAGAGCTAAATAAATCCAATACCTGCCCAACCTCAAAGAACCAAACAGAAGAATATTCTAGATGTGCACTTTATTTATTTTAATTTGATTTTTTTAACGGCCCTGGTGGCCTTTATTTATTGATTTTTTTCTGAAAGTAGGCAGACAGGCAAATGGGTGGAGAGAAAGGGAAGACATGCGGCAAACGTCATTGGGCCGGGACTCAAACCCAGGACAGCTGTGTTCCCTGTATGGGGCGCGCCTTTACCCCTGCACCCATGTTCCCTTTGTACCATAGAAAGTTCCCCTAGTTCAGTGCTTCTGTGTTTAGCTTCATTCTTTTTCTTTATAAGAGACAACGACAGAGCTATTGCTACAATTAAATTTGTGTTCTCATTTTGTTTTTCTTTTGCATAGAAAGTACTACTGGTCCTGTGCTTCAGTGAGTATTTTTCTGTCTGCTGCCTGTCCTCCCTGCCCTAATTGCCTAAATGATTGTGCTGAGTTTTGCTCTCCTGGAGGTTTTCATCTGTTAAAAGAAAGTCAGTCCTTTCCACTGTCACCACATGCTTGCTTAGGATAAAGAGTTGCTGCAAAGTCGAGGACTTAATGAAATTTGTTGGACTTCTATATTCAAACATTTTTCCAGTTGGCATCAAATGAATTGAATTTGACTGCAGGTTCTTTAAATCTTGATTTTGGAGCAAATTTGAGCAATAAGTAAGTCATCTTTGACGTTTTTGATCACAAATATGAAATGCAATTATCTTCGGTTTTTAGATCCATTTGATTTAGGGGGGGGGGGGGGGGGGGGGGGGGGGAGAGGTTGCTGTAGCCAAGAGATACATAATTTTTTGTCTAAATAAAAGAAGTGAAATAAAGTTTTTGAAACAGAGATAAATGGGAACTCACTGTACAGTCAGGAGTCCAGGCACAGCCGGTGATCCAGTCTCGGTGAGCGTTATGGAAGGATTTAAGCAGAGTTGCTTGAAAAGGATGGGCATTCCATACCATTAATGCCTGAAACAAACAAAGGCCTCATCACAAGGGAAATGCTGCTTTCAAACTGCAAACAACACAGGTAAAAAAATCACTAAAGTGTGAATTAGACTATTGTGGAATATAAAACATCAGCTGATTAAACAAGCTGAAGTAGGTACCTGATCTTTTCCACCTGAAAGCAGCTGTGCACCATCAGGACTGAAAGCCATGCAGGTAACTCCTCCTTGGTGTCCTCTCAACACAGCCTTTGTTTTTTTTGAGGAGTTGTTGGTCAGATTCTTCAAAGGCCACAGCGCAATGGTGAAATCATCTGTTTCAAATGGAGACAGTGAAATTATGAAGGGTTATTAGAATGAAGGACTCCTTTTGTCTGTATTGCCTGACTTTTATAATAGGGAAAGTTACATTGACCGGAGGCTTATAATCTTATAATCTTTTTTTCCCTTTGTCGCTAACAGAGCGTTTTATATATAATTTTTCTGATTATACATTCTTCCAGATTTTACTACACATAGGACAGTGTACAACATCCTATGTTGCTTTTAATTATCTATTATCCCACGCTTGATACAGTGATTTATTGAAGTATTGTATTCTTTAAAATTTCAATATTTGTTCACAGCAAATTGTATTTTATATTGTCTGATTGTTTAAATAGAGCTAGTGAGTCAGTCATTTTCTACCGCTTATTCCATAGTTGGTCGCGGGGGAGCTGGTGCCTATCTCCAGCAGTCTATGGGCGAGAGGCAGGGTACACCCTGGACAGGTCGCCAGTCCATCGCAGGGCAACACACAAACAACCATGCACACACACTCATTCATACACCTAAGGGCAATTTAGAGTGACCAATTAACCTAACAGGCATGTGTTTGGATTGTGGGAGGAACCCGGAGTACCTGGTGAGAACCCACGCATGCACGGGGAGAACATGCAAACTCCATGCAGAAAGACCCCAGGCCGGGAATCGAACCCAGGACCTTCTTGCTGCAAGGCAACAGTGCTACCAACTATACCACCGTGCAGCCCACGGTTTAAATAGATCACTTTTAAAATTGAGACTTTGTGTCCTCTGTGGGACATAAACAAAGGTTTTAATGAATGAATAAAATATGGTAAGGAGGAAAAAGTGTCTAGAGGCCTGTCTGATTATGAGTAATTGCACAACGCCACTTTGTGGCCACAAATGGTACTACACAAAAACGCAATAACTAGAGGAGTTGAGATCCAATCAAATTTACAGCAATCAGGTACCAGGAAAAAAACTTTTGGATTAAAACCATTTGATTTCATGTAGAAAGAACATGATTTAACGCTGGTGACTGCTTGGGTGAACCTTGGGGCAAAAACTTTTCATGTGTCTCTTACCCGAAGCTGTGGCCAAAACAGTGGAGCTTTGCACCATTGCCAGGATGCCATCCGTTTGCACCCCAAACGTTTTCAGGTGTATCAGGCCTTCAAGCATTTCCTCCTCGCCTTCGTTTTTCCTCCACAGCCTCAAACGTTTGTCGCTTCCTCCAGAAACCAGGAGCTCCGGCTTGTTCTGGTCTGGGTCCGCGTGAATCCACAACAGGCAGTGTACAGACACACTGAGATCTGTGGAAACCCAAATCGTTTCGCCTATAAAGACAACAAAATATAGTTAATGGATAATGAGAAAAGAACATTTCTCCAACTTCTGTTGAAATTATTCCAACCAAATTTTGCTTTCATATTAACAGTTTAACCAGGGAATTTTGCAGTCAGTCTGCTACTCAGAGAACTTTTTTCCAAAAGTGGGCACTGAGTTTTTTTTTAAATAATTGTCAGAAATTTATTCCATAACGGTTAAACCCGATAGTCGTTCTGGGGTTGGTTTTCTGTCTTTTCTAGCTATTAATATCATTAGGTGGGCTTCCTTAGAAAAATAACTTTTTAAAAAAATCTAATTGGCATTTTAATAATAAAGCTGAATTTGACTGTATTGTATTATTATGAACCAAACCGGACTGTAAGCTAATCGTTGCACACTAAGTTGCATCAATTTGCACAGGTTATGTTGTAAATATTGCTTACTTCTTTTTCCACTTCTATTTTACTTCGCATCATGTTACTAATATTTATATTTCTGTTTATATTTAATTTAGTAAGTTCATATTGGCTTTCTTGCAGACAGCAAAGGATTTTATTGTACAACGAACTGGTTTCTAAAGTAGACATGACAATTAACACTTTCTATCAGTATGTAGCCAGATATCAATAAGACTACATGATTGGATGTATTGGACTGATCCAACTTAAAATTTTGATTAAATTTGACTCTATATAATTGGATATGAACTCGAACTGTTTGATATATTAGGTGCCTCAAAACAACATTTGAAGTGAATCAGAAAACTGAACCGGCTTGAAAACCAAAATCATTTGTTGAGTTATTTTAGTTAGACTGGCTTAGGTTACTCTCTAGTTATGCTGCTTTAGGCTTAGGCTGCCGGAGGACATACTGGCCACTTTTTCCTACTACTCTCCAGTTATGCATAATCTCTGGTTATTGCTGCCATTATTTTTATGTTTCCTTTTGATCTTTTTCTTCATAGAAGTTAAACTTGGCCCTGCATTTTTGTTAAATGTGACACCTTCCTAGAGGGGTGAATCAGTTGGGCTATTGCTGCCGCTAACTATAGGTACTGTTTTTCATCCCATATATTTTACAACTAGCTCAGAGCTCATCTGTTTGGCTTCTAGATGATGCCACTGAAAGAGCTACTGCTGCCACTTCATAGAAAGTACACCTGAATCAGAACTTCTGTGGTTTTTTGTGTGTCTGTTCTGTCTTCTCAAAGGGGAGTTTTCCTTTCTAACATCGCCACATGCATGCTCAGTATGAGGGATTGCTGCAAAAGTAACGACTCGGTACAATCAACTGTCCACTGTTCCTACATGCTTGCCAAGGAGGATTTATTGCTGCAAAGGTAGACTGACTGAAGCAAGCAGCTGGGTTTCCTGAAATAGAAAACTTTTACCGAATTGAACAATAACTTGAGTACAATTTGATTCCGGTCTTCAATCCATGCAATGTATGCAAATGAGTATGAATCGGCCTATATGATTGGAATGAATCAAATATATATTTCTGTATGTAAACACGATCTGTTTGTTTTGTAGAGTGCCTTGACTTGTTGTGACATTGAATTGAATATTTGGATTTGTTTGTGGAAAAGAGTAGTGTTAGAATAAAAACATCTGGTTACATCCATTTAGTTTACATAAGTCATATTTTGAAACCAAAGTCACAATTTTCACTCCTCTTAAATATCCTTCATCGGATCACTGAATGTGACAATAAAAAAAGACACCTGAATCAATCCTGAACAGTCTGATGCCGTCACTGTGGTAACCCACAGCAGCGTAGTCTCCATTAACCGCCACGCAGAGGGCGGCCGGCTCAGATGCTACATATTTCGCCTTCTTCTGAGGAGGTCCCATTAAGCACTAAAAAAATAAATATAATCTGAAGATATAAAACTCGTCTGTTATGTTAAAATATGACAAAACAACTTTATCGTCAATCAAACGCACTCATTAAAAGGTATCAAGTGTTAGGTTTTCGTCTTTTATTTGGAATGCTGATAAACACAGCTCACATGAAATACAGTAGTTATAGACAACTGGAAATTAATGACATATCTGGAAAGATATTACTTATGTAAAAATAGGAGCTTACTTCATCACTTTTTAAAGCCGCAACTGAACGTCCAAGTCCTCCTGACCAGAGCTTGAGCTGTTTTAAAAACACAGACTTTCATCAATGTTTCTTTGTCATTATTGCTACACAGAAAAAAACAGAACGTCTAAAATGCACGTTTACATGCAGTTTTAAAACTTTGCAAAACTTTACAAAGTAACCTTCCTGCAAAATACAATAAACTTTAACATAAACAGCTAACCGTGTGATCGGAGCCAGCGCTCAGCAGCATGGATCCTTCCTCCAGGAAAGTGAGCGTCTCAGTGGCTCCGCGGTGAGCCTGGAAACATCCCACACAGGTGGAGGTGGACACCGACCACACCCTCACCTCTCCTGACATGGAGCCAGAACAGAGCATGGAGGAAGAGGGGGAGAAGGAGAGGCTGCGTACCGATCGCTGGTGACCACACAGGGACTGAGGGGGAAATTTAAATCAGTTCAAGCAGAAATCTAAAATATGTGGCTCTCTGTACCCCCGAAGAGGGCAAGAAGACGGTGTTTTAGCTTTGAATCTGATCTTCTAGAATGAATATATTTATCAAAATGATAAATATATTCAGGTGATTCACATTTTTGTGCTGGACAGAACTCTTTAAACACTTATAATACAGCCTGTTTAGAACATGGATAACATCATGTAAGCACTGTTCTCCTTAGAAATCTTAATCCAGCTGCATTTCGATCCGCCTCACCACATCACCTCAAAATCTCAATATTTAATCATAAAAGACCAACGCAACTCAGCCCTGCCATCAATATAACTTACAGCTTGTATTTTATTTTGCAGCCAATTCCACACAACCACATTTCCATTCCAGCAGCCTGCAGCCAGGAGGTGACCCTCA
This sequence comes from Girardinichthys multiradiatus, assembly GCF_021462225.1. Lineage (NCBI taxonomy): Eukaryota > Metazoa > Chordata > Actinopteri > Cyprinodontiformes > Goodeidae > Girardinichthys > Girardinichthys multiradiatus. The sequence continues at coordinate 37,277,017 of NC_061799.1, forward strand.
GGGTTGAAGG